>NW_017215519.1:0-13851 GCF_001704415.2 Capra hircus
CAGGAATAATTGCTTTAAAAGTGTGTGTTGATTCTGCTGTACAATGGACTGCTAAATCTCCTATTTGTCGTTGTTTTATTCACTTAAGTCATGTCAGCTACACAATAGCACCTCTCGCTTTTGAGCCTCCCTTCCTGTCTGATCCCACCGCGTCTCCATAGGTCATTCACAGAAGCCACGCAAGTGATAGCTCCGTTGAGCTATAACGCTGCTTCCTGCTAGCTAGCTAGTTCACAGTGGATGATGTTATGGATGTCAATGCTACTTCCCAGATCTTGTGCGTCCACCCCCTGCCCCCACTGTGCTGTTAAACGTTTGGTTCTCTACATTCTACATTTCCATTCCTGCCCAGCAAAAATGTTCATCCAGCTACCATGTTCTAGGATCCATTACATTAGTTAGTCTTAATACTATGGCATGTTGCTTTTTCTCTTTCTGACCTACTTTCACTCTCTGTAACAGGCTTAGGTTCAATCCACCTCACTACGACGGACTCAATTTTAGTTGCTTTTATGCCATGAGTAATATTCTGTGCCATATATGTACCCATAACTTCTTTATCCATTGACATCTATTTGATGAACATCGCTAGTTGCTTCCATGTCCTGCCTATTGACAGTGGCTGCTTCATTGAACTTAGTGTTACTCCATTTTATATCAATCAGAACTGGTCACAAACTAGGGCTGAGTAATTATCCAAGTCATGTTGTTCAAGTAGGAAAACTTGAGACATATGGATCTGACCTTCCTGAATACTTCTCAGCATAGAAGTGCTTTTCCTCAGTTAAAACCGTCTCTGAATATGTTGCTTCGGAATTTCTTGCTAACCCTGTTTCATAGAGAGACAGCTTTGGATTTCCTTGCCTTTGGTTCAATTAGTGAGACCAGTGGGTGGCCCTCACTCAGCGGCCTGGTTTATATCAGTTGACATGTTCATTAAATAAACTAAACAGAGAAATATATGTGCTGTGTTATGCTCATCAGATGATGTTTATTCTTATTTATTTTTGCAGAAAGAGACCTTCAGAAAACATTATTTATTTCAGGTATGTACAAATAATGGTAGATTTTAATTAAACGGGTAAGAATGTTAATTTTTAATTAAGATTCTTAACATAAACAGATGCAGATCCAATTGGCTAATGAGAGAAAAAAGTATATTGACTATATGTTCATTTTAAGACTCAAGTACTCCTGAATGCTAGGGTGCCTCAGATCCTATAGGTAAACAGTCTTATTTTTTCTCATTTCTTTTTCATTGGCCTTTCTGTTTTGCTTTAGTTGTGAGCTGCAGGACTGATATTCATAGGCTCTGATTAGTTGGCTTTGGGTAGTCAGCTGGCTCTTCTTGTTGAACCAATCGATGGTGGGAAGGAATGCTGTGTCATCTCTATTGCTGAATATTGGATCACCCTCGACTGCTGCTGCGAGCCAGAGAGATGGGTTCGTGGGTAGGAAGACTTCTTGGCGACGGGGCTCCCTGGAGAGTTTAGATCTCTGAACCCTGTGAAACTGAGGAGAGAGAGGTCAGTCTTCAAACCGGTCGAGGTCATCTTCTCCCATGAAGGCTAACTGGGGGTAAAGTTTGGATGCGCGGTGTACATAGGCTTTACAACAGAACATTCCAGAGGAGCCAAACCAATACATCCCGATAACATTCTGGACTCGGGTAAGGCCGTCGCATTAGAGCTCTGGAAACTCGCTTGCGCGTGTATGGGGTAATGGCCTCCCGAGTATCTGTCAGAGCAGAGTAAGCAGCGTCCAGTCATTAGTAAGCTCCATCCTCTCCAAATTACAGGATGTTAACCCAAAGGCCTTTTATCCACCGCTTCCCTTGGCTGTCGGAAATTTCAAATGTGCCGCACCATATTCTGTTTTCCCCTCCGAACCTGTCTTTTTGTGCACCTCCGGGAGGCAGTCCCACGAAAGCCATTTAGCTTCCCTACCAAGCGGCATCGAGCTTCCACATCCGGGACAGGACGGTCCACCGTGGGCCACGCGTGTGTGAGGAGTAGCCCGACTTTCTTCTATTTTCGCGTCCAGCAGGTGGAAAACAGTACTGTTGAGTGGGCGATAGACTAAGCGCTTTTACTTTTCTCTCTCTCTCTCTGTGTAGATTTCCATGAAAAACCAGACCATAATTAGGGACCTTGCTAGCAGGTCCATGTGGTTTAGACTTTGTACTCAAGTGAACAGTTCCCATACCTGGTCAGCGGAGCAAGATTCCACATGCCTCGTGGCCAAAAACCAACAACTAAGACAGAAGCAATATTGCTAAACAAAATTCCAATAAAGACTTTAAAAAGTCGAGGCAGTCCGCGTCATAAACAAACAAAAGCTAGAAATCAGTGGCTTGATAGGGATCGCGGAAAACATCTCCCTGATTCAAAATGGATCTGGAACTTCTGGGCGGACCTCTTTTATAAGTGCAGGGGAAAAATTTCAGGGTCTTAGCACACGTACCTTGGGAGTTTCCACCTACCTGTCCCCTCACTCCTGTGCGGGGGACCAGCAAAGCCGCCTTCCCTCTTGGAGCATGGCTGACCTGGGCGACGTGGACCAGCAATGGGGGGCTGAGTTCATGGAACGTCCCGGGGTGATCTCTGAAGATTTAATGCTATTTTCCGACGCCACCGCAGGGAAAAGGATTCCCCTTCTTCTTCCCGGAGCATTTAGGGGGAGGGGAGAAAACCGGAGAGAGGAACTTCCAGGAGGTAATATGGGCATCTGAACTTTCTGTAAGAGATCATCATAAGAACCCTTGGGGCTCCCTCTGGATCGTACCTCTCCCTGGGGCTCCGTGGTCCAGTGGCTAAGACTCGCCACTCACAATGCCAGGGCCTCGGGTTCTGTCCGCTCGGTCATGGAAACTTTAGCGATGAACCCCATGTGGCTGCAACTTAAGGAGATTCACACACTGCAACAAAAGATCCTGTGGGCGGATGGCCTAACAAACGACGGTCAAGTCATTTCCACACTTGAGCCGCACATATTTCTAAGCTCCGCCGGCATTCCAGTTCAGTCAAATGGTAACAATAAGTGTATATATACCCAAAACAAACGAGTCTTGGGCGAGTTCACCCAAGCGATGACCTCGCATCACTCTGCCACATCTTGTTAGACATAGAATCACAGCAGCAGCTCTTAGCCCATCATTATTGCTTTTGATCGCAGCAAGGGGGCTCCGTTGTTTTATTGGTCCGGGGGAGGAACTTTTCTTTGAAGTTCAGCATGAGCAGAAGCAGGGAAGGTGATGAAACGTCACAGCTGCTAGAAGAGGTTTTACGCTGAGGCCCTGCTTAGCAAAGAAATGGAGCACTGCTGTGACAATGCTGGTTTCTATGTGAAGGTGCCAGAGCGGCTGGCCTTCATAGAGGCTTGGGGGCGGGGCCCTAGAAGAGGCTCCAGCTCAGAACATCAGAACACGGTTTCTATGTAGCTCGAGTGATGCGCGAGCAGGGGGGAAGGCTAAAAGGTGCAACAGCTGAGAGCCCATTTTTTTTAGGCTTGTTTAGCAAGTTCTCCAGTCATAGGTATATGTTCCAGAAGTGGAGAAGAGTAAATCGGTTCTAAGGACATTAGATAATCAATGTGATACGGGACCAGGCGTGCGTGATTGAGTCCTCGAGGTAAAAATGTAAGCGGCTTGTCAGAATGCGGAACGCGAGCCTCACGTTCGTGGCCGATGGCGAGGGATGAGGATACATGTACAGAGAGGAATGTCGATCACAGTTAGCACTCATAGCGGAAGAACCTCCTGAGTCCGAGGCGCGCAGTGTGCTCTTCGACTTACGACCAGTCGGACCTCACACAGGACCCGCTAATTTGGGTGAAGGTCTACACTGAAGACTCAAAGCAGCCAGTCCCCTAATGCTAGATTGCTCTCTAGGCTCACCGGATCCTTCTCGTGAGATTCCTTCTCTCCGCTCAGCATTGCCGGGGCTCGAACTAAAGGCTGCCGGGAAGCCCAGGTGTGAGGAAGCTACCGGCCCCGTGACAAGGTGATGAGGAAGGAAGCAGACATACGCACAGGCTGCTCAGGAACTTCAGGTGCGACACCCTCTGGAAAAATTTTAAGTCCTGATATTATCACGCCCAACAAAAAAATCTACCGGGTTTTTCTATGCTTCTCTTCTTTTTCACTCTTTCTGACCTTTCTGGATAAAGGATCCATAATTGCAGGGCGTTAAGCTCTTCTGCATTTTTGAAAGAGTGTTGTGTTCATCTCAATAAAACTCTACTGACGGCTTCTATCCCTCGCCATAGTGAGAAACTCGATATCAGCGCTGCGCTTGTGAATTGTTTGTCTAGACTCCTCCTGACCGCAGGAGGCACCGAAGCTTGTAAAAACATCCCTTAGGGAATGCAGCGGCAAGCATGCATCTGAGGGATCAGAAAATACCTATGTCTATCTATACATATGTTATTTAGAAGAGGGACTCGATGAAAAGTTTCATGTGTATTGATGTCAATGCTTTCGCTCTCACAAACTATTCATATCCTTTATTTTTAGATTTATTGAGGCTGGTATGTGGGAACATACGTATTGTAGCACCTTGGTGAGTTCAGCAAACATTAGATCTCTTGAGTTTAGAAGTACCTTCTTAACATGTTTATAGTCCACTACTGCACCATTTGTTCTAATGAGAGATGTAACTTTTAGTGCTTTAAGGGAGATGCAGCATTAATGAAAAACACGTTTCAGGCGGCAAACACAAATTAACACTTTCATTAAGGAAGAGAGCCAAAAAAGTGTTAACAATCCTCTTGGCCAGAAGATAATGTAAATTACCTGAGACCTTTTGTATACAAAATGATATACAGAAAGAATCTGGGTTGAGAACACTACATAATTTTGTGTTATCCATTGATCTCCATGTATTATCAAAAGTATAAAAGACCTTCTGATCAATAAAGAGGAGGCCAGGGGCCGGGGGCCAGTTTCTCGGACCAGCTTCTCGAACTAGTCTCTCAGCCTGGTTTTCTTGGGACTCTGGCTCCCCCTGTGTCTTTCTCTCTCTTTCTTCTTCTCTACCTTTCCTTCTCTCTGCTCTTTACTATAACTTCAGGCTGAATCTCCACCTGGAGTGCGGAGGCTCGCCAGTCTACTTACTTGGCCTGGCTGTTAAGACCCGCACGAAAGGGAGCTTTAAGGCGAGGCACCCTTAGATATTCAAGCGGGCGCCGGTGGCCCAACGTAGGTGGCTGCAAATTCCTTGTCTGGAATTTTATTGGCCGGTCCGCGTAAACCCAAGCCTATTCAGCACTCTTCCTCCACTTAATCTTACTTACTACAACTATAGTTTCCTATGTAATCTTACATTAATAAATAAACAAGTCTTTTTCCACGCCAAACGGCCGTTCCACAGCTTGCCAATTCCCTGGATCCACCGGGGCTGGACCCCGGCATAAGACCTTGTGTGGAGTCGGTGCCAGGAACCTGAGGATTCTCTCTCCAGTGCTGAAATGGATCTTGGGGTACTTCTGGAGTCTCCCCAGGGGAGTCAGTCCTCGTCTCGAGTGGGGGGCATGCACGTGCGCTTTCCTCCCGAGCTGTAGTAGCAGTGTCACGGCTTACCCTTCGCCGAGGATCAAGGGATCTGTGGCTTTCCCACGAGGCTTTCCCACAGGGCTGTCCCATGTGCCACCGTGGTGTGAGTCGATCCTCGGCTTGAAAGTCGAGGCAGCCGGCAGGGAAAACAGGTTTCCCTGGAATGGACTGAGACATCTTGGGGACTCTGGGAATGGGGCCTGATCCTGGAGTTCTTCTCTCGCCTTTCCTGTGGAGAGCGCCTCCTCTTGAGATGCGACGGAACGCTAGGAATTCTTTCCCGACCACGCAGGGAAAGGATCCCTCCTCTCGAGCTAGCAGGCGGAAACGGGGGCCACTCTGGATATGGGCGGGACTCTCCGATTCCTCTAGAGTGGAGACGGGTATGTCGGGGAACTTCTTGAGTTGCAGCAAGGGTGTGAAAGACCCTTTGGAAGTTCCAGAGTTTAAGTGTGATTACCCCCTACTTGCCTCAGCGGAAATGGGCGTCATCTCGTCTGGAGGGGAGAACCTCCTGGATTTTCTCGAGTTGCGGCAGGTGCTCTCGACTTACGAAGGGGCCTCAGGGATCCGTTCTGGTGGCCTCAGGAAAGGCCAGTCCCCATGGGAGTTGCTCGGGGGCCTCTCGGGATTCCTCTTCCGTCGATCCTGGGGCCTAAGACCTTGTGTGGACTCAGTGCCGGAACCTGAGGATTCCTCTCCAGTGCAGACATGGATCTTGGGGGTACTTCTGGATTCTCCCCAGGACAGTCAGTCCTCGTCTCGAGTAGGGGCATGGACGTGCGCTTTTCCTCCCGAGCTGTAGCAGCAGTGTCGCACTTCCCTTCACGTGGATCAAGGGATCTGTGTCTTTCCCTCGAGGCTTTCGCACGACGCTTTCCCACAGGGCTGTCCCACGTGCCACCGTGGTGTGAGTCCGATCCTCGGCTTGAAAGTCGAGGCAGTGCACGGAAAACAGTTTTCCCTGGAATGGACTGAGACATCCAGGGTACTCTGGGAATGGTGGCACGACCCTGGAGTCCTCTCGCCTATCCTGTGGAGAGCGCCTCCTGTTGAGATGCAACGGAAACGCCGGGAATTCTTTCCCGACCACGCTGGGAAAGGATCCCTCCTCTCGAGCTAGGAGGTGGAAACGGGGCTCCTTTGGATGTGGGCGGAACTCTCGTGCTTCCTCTCTAGTGGAGACGGGTATGTCTGGGAACTTCTTGAGTTGCAGCAAGGGTGTGAAGGACCCTTTGGAAGTTCCAGATGTTAGATGTGATTAGCCTCGAGACCGCCTCAGCGGAAATGGGCCTCATCTCGCCTGGAGGGGAGAACCTCCTGGATTTTCTCGAGTTGCCTCAGGTGCTCTCGACTTACGACGGGGACCTCAGGGACCCGCTGTGGTGGCCTCAGGAAAGGCCAGTCCACATGCGCGTTGCTCACTGGGCCTCTCAGGATTCCTCTCCCATCGATGCTGGGCCTACGACCTTGTGTGATTTCGGTGCCGGAACTTGAGGATTCCTCTCCAGTGCTGACATGGATTTTGGGGTACTTCTGGAGTCTCCCCAGGGGAGTCAGTCGTAGTCTCTAGTGGGGCATGCACGTGGGATTTCCTCCAGAGCTGTAGCAGCAGTGTCACGCTTCCCTTCGCGTGGATCAAGGGATCTGTGGCTTTCCCTAGAGACTTTCCCACGAGGCTTTCCCAGGGGACTTTCCCACGAGGCTTTCCCACAGGGCTGTCCCACGTGCCACCGTGGTGTGAGTCGATCCTCGCTAGAAAGTCACGGCAGTGCAGGGAAAACAGGTTTCCCTGGAATGGACTGAGACATCTGGGGGACTCTGCGAATGGTGGCACGACCCTTGAGTTCCTCTCGCCTTTCCTGTGGAGAGGGCCTCATCTTGAGATGCGACGGGAATGCCGGGAATTCATTCCCAACCACACAGGGAAAGGATCCCTCCTCTCGAGCTACGAGGCGGACACGGGGATCCTCTGGATGTGAGCGGAGCTCTTGTTCTTCCTCTCGAGTGGAGACGGGTATGTCGTGGAAATTCTTGAGTTGCAGCAAGGGTGTGAAGGACCCTTTGGAAGTTCCAGAGATTAGGTGTGATTAGCCTCGAGACGCCTCAGCGAAATGGGCCTTATCTCGCCTGGAGGGCAAGAACCTCCTGGATTTTCTCGAGTTGCGGCAGGTGCCTCTCGACTTATGACAGGGACCTCAGGGACCCGCTCTGGTGGCCTCAGGAAAGGCCAGTCCCCATGCGATTTGCTCGGGGGCCGCTCGGGATTCCTCTCCCATCGATGGCGGGCCCTAAGACCTTGTGTGGAGTCGGTGTCGGAAACTGAGAATTCCTCTGCAGTGCTGGACATCGCTCTTGGGGTACTTCTGAAGTCTCCCCAGGGGAGTGAGTCCTCGTCTCCAGTGGGGTTATGCACGTGAGCTTTCCTCCCGAGCTGTAGCAGCAGTGTCACGCCTTCCCTTCCCGTGGGTCATAGGATCTATGGCATTCCCTCGAGGCTTTCCCATGAGGCTTTCCCACGACGCTTTCCCACCAGGCTTTCCAACGAGGCTTTCCCCCAGTGATGTCCCACGTGCCACCGTGGTGTCATTCGATCCTCGGTTTGAAAGTCGAGGCAGTGCCAGGGAAACAGGCTTCCCTGGAATGGACTGAGACATCTGGGGGACTCTGTGAATGGTGGCACTACCCTGGAGTTCCTCTCCCCTTTCCTGTGGAGAGCGCCTCCTCTTGAGATGCCACGGAAATGCCGGGGAATTCTTTCCCGACCACGCAGGGGAAGGATCCCTCCTCTCCAGCTGGGAGGCGGAAACGGGACTCCTCTGGATGAGGGCGGGACTCTCGTGATTCCTCTCGAGTGGAGATGGGTATGTCGGGGAACTTCTTGAGTTGCAGCAAGGGTGTGAAAGACCCTTTGTAAGTTCCAGAGGTTAGGTGTGATTAGCCTCGAGATGCCTCAGCGGAAATGGGCCTCATCTCGCCTGGAGGGGAGAACCTCCTGGAGTTTCTCGAGTTGCGGCAGGTGCTCTCGACTTACGACGGGGACCTCACGGACCCGCTATGGTGGTCTCAGGAAAGGCCAGTCCCCAAGCGAGTTGCTCAGGGGCCTCTCGGATTCCTCTCCCGTCGATGCCGGGGCCTAAGGCTGCCGGGAGCCAGTGTGAGGAAGCCCGCCCGTGACAAGGTTATGAGGAAGGAAGCTGACATACGCAAGGCGTGCTCAGACTTCAGGGACCCCTCTGGAAATTTTTAAGCATGTACCCCAACAAAAATCTACCGGTTTTTGTGCTCTGCTTTTTCACTCTTCTGACCTTTTCTGGAAAAAGTCAATTCAGGGCGTTAGTCTTCTGCATTTGAAAGAGTGTTTCAATCCAAAAACCCTCTGATGGCTTTCTAGCCTGCCTGTAGAACTCGTACAGCTGCGCTTGTGATTGTTTGAGGCCTCCTGACCGCAGGAGGCACAGGAAGCTTAAAACATCCTAGGAATGCAGGAGCTTCTGAGGAGTCAGAATCTTTAGAATAGGACTGATTAAAAGTTTCATTTTTTGGGTCAATGCTTGCTGCCAAATTTTCATATCCTTTATTTTTAGATATAGTTGGTATGTTGGAAAACAAGTAGTAGACCTGGTATTAGCAACATTAGATCTTTGAGTTAAGTACCTTCTTTGTTATAACCCACTGCACCTTTGTTCTATAGAGATGTAACTTTAGTGCTTTAAGGAGATGCAGATTAAAGAAAAACACTTCAGGGGAAACAAAATTAACATTCATTAAGGAAGAGAGCCAAAAAGTGTTAACAATCCTCTTGGCCAGAAGATAATGTAAATTACCTGAGACCTTTTGTATACAAAATGATATACAGAAAGAATCTGGGTTGAGAACACTACATAATTTTGTGTTATCCATTGATCTCCATGTATTATCAAAAGTATAAAAGACCTTCTGATCAATAAAGAGGAGGCCAGGGGCCGGGGGCCAGTTTCTCGGACCAGCTTCTCGAACTAGTCTCTCAGCCTGGTTTCTTGGGACTCTGGCTCCCCCTGTGTCTTTCTCTCTCTTTCTTCTTCTCTACCTTTCCTTCTCTCTGCTCTTTACTATAACTTCAGGCTGAATCTCCACCTGGAGTGCGGAGGCTCGCCAGGTCTACTTACTTGGCCTGGCTGTTAAGACCCGCACGAAAGGGAGCTTAAGGCGAGGCACCCTTAGATATTCAAGCGGGCGCCGGTGGCCCAACGTAGGTGGTGCAAATTCCTTGTCTGGAATTTTATTGGCCGTCCGCGTAAACCAAGCTATTCAGCACTCTTCCTCCACTTAATCTTCTTACTACACTATAGTTTCCTAATGTAATCTTACATTAATAAATAAACAAGTCTTTCCACGCCAACGCCGTCCACCCTTCGAATTCCCTGGATCCACCGGGGCTGGACCCCGGCATAAGACCTTGTGTGGAGTCGGTGCCGGAACCTGAGGATTCCTCTCCAGTGCTGAAATGGATCTTGGGGTACTTCTGGAGTCTCCCCAGGGGAGTCAGTCCTCGTCTCGAGTGGGGGCATGCACGTGCGCTTTCCTCCCGAGCTGTAGTAGCAGTGTCACGCTTCCCTTCGCGAGGATCAAAGGGATCTGTGGCTTTCCCACGAGGCTTTCCCACAGGGCTGTCCCATGTGCCACCGTGGTGTGAGTCGATCCTCGGCTTGAAAGTCGAGGCAGCGCAGGGAAAACAGGTTTCCCTGGAATGGACTGAGACATCTTGGGGACTCTGGGAATGGGGCCTGATCCTGGAGTTCTTCTCGCCTTTCCTGTGGAGAGCGCCTCCTCTTGAGATGCGACGGGAACGCTAGGAATTCTTTCCCGACCACGCAGGGAAAGGATCCCTCCTCTCGAGCTAGCAGGCGGAAACGGGGCCACTCTGGATATGGGCGGGACTCTCCGATTCCTCTAGAGTGGAGACGGGTATGTCGGGGAACTTCTTGAGTTGCAGCAAGGGTGTGAAAGACCCTTTGGAAGTTCCAGAGTTTAAGTGTGATTACCCCCTACTTGCCTCAGCGGAAATGGGCGTCATCTCGTCTGGAGGGGAGAACCTCCTGGATTTTCTCGAGTTGCGGCAGGTGCTCTCGACTTACGACGAGGGCCTACAGGGACCCGCTCTGGTGGCCTCAGGAAAGGCCAGTCCCATGCGAGTTGCTCGGGGGCCTCTCGGGATTCCTCTCCCGTCGATGCCGGGGCCTAAGACCTTGTGTGGACTCAGTGCCGGAACCTGAGGATTCCTCTCCAGTGCCGACATGGATCTTGGGGTTCTTCTGGAGTCTCCCCAGGGGAGTCAGTCCTCGTCTCGAGAGGGGGCATGCACGTGCGATTTCCTCCAGAGCTGTAGCAGCAGTGTCTCGCTTCCCTTCGCGTGGATCAATGGGTTTGTGGCTTTCCCTCGAGGCTTTCCCGAGGCTTTCCCACGAGGCTTTCCCACGAGGCTTTCCCACAGGGCTGTCCCACGTGCCACCGTGGTGTGAGTTGATCCTCGGCTTGAAAGTCGACGCAGTGCAGGGAAAACAGGTTTCCGTGAAATGGACTGAGACATCTGGGGGACTCTGGGAATGGTGGCACGACCCTGGAGTTCCTCTCGACTTTCCTGAGGAGAGCGCCTCCTCTTGAGTAGTGACGGGAACACCGGGTATTCTATCCCGACCACGCAGTGAAAGGATCCCTCCTCTCGAGCAAGGAGGCGGAAACGGGGCTCCTCTGGTTATGGACGGGATTCTCGTGCTTCCTCTCGAGTGGAGACGGGTATGTCGGGGAACTTCTTGAGTTGCAGCAAGGGTGTGAAGGGCCCTTTGGAAGTTCCAGAGGTAAGGTGTGATTAGCCTCGAGATACCTCATCGGAAATGGGCCTCATCTCGCCTGGAGGGGAGAACCTCCTGAATTTTCTCGAATTGTGGCAGGTGCTCTCGACTTACGATGGGGACCTCAGGGACCCGCTCTGGTGGCCGCAGGAAAGGCCAGTCCCCATGCGAGTTGCTCGGGGGACTCTCGGGATTCCACTCCCGTAGATGCCGGGGCCTAAGTCCTTTGTGGAGTCGGTGCCGGAACCTGAGGATACCTCTCCAGGCCAGACATGGATCTTGGGGTACTTCTGGAGTCTCCCCAGGGGGGTCAGTGCTCGTCTCGAGTGGAGGCATGCACGTGCGCTTTCCTCCCGAGCTGTAGCAGCAGTGTCACGCTTCCCTTCGCGTGGATCAAGGCATCTGTGGCTTTCCCTCGGGGCTTTCCCACGAGGCTTTCCCACGAGGCTTTCCCACAGGGCTGTCCAACGTGCCACCTTGGTGAGAGTCGATCCTCGGCTTGAAATTCGAGGCAGTGCAGGGAAAACAGTTTTTCCTGGAATGGACTGAAATATCTGGGGGACTCTGGGAATGGTGGCACAACCCTGGAGTTCCTCTCACCTTTCCTGTGGAGAGCGCCTCCTCTTGAGATGCGACGGGAACGCCGGAAATTCTTTCCCGAACACGAGGGAAATGATACCTCCTCTCGAGCTAGGAGGCGGAAAAGGGCTCCTCTGGATGTGGGCGGGACTCTCGTGCTTCCTCTCGAGTGGAGACGGGTATGTCGGGGAACTTCTTGAGTTGCAGCAAGGGTGTGAAGGACCCTTTGGAAGTTCCAGAGGTCAGCGTGTGATAAGGCTCGAGTCGCCTCTGCGGAAATGGGCCTCATCTCGCCTGGAGGGGAGAACCTCCTGGATTTTCTCGAGTTGCGGCAGGTGCTCTCGACTTACGACAGGGACCTCAGGGACCCGCTCTGGTGGCCTCAGGAAAGGCCAGTCCCCATGCGATTTGCTCGGGGGCCGCTCGGGATTCCTCTCCCATCGATGCCGGGCCCTAAGACCTTGTGTGGAGTCGGTGTCGGAAACTGAGAATTCCTCTGCAGTGCTGACATCGCTCTTGGGGTACTTCTGAAGTCTCCCCAGGGGAGTGAGTCCTCGTCTCCAGTCGAGGTATGCACGTGCGCTTTCCTCCCGAGCTGTAGCAGCAGTGTCATGCTTCCCTTCCCGTGGATCATAGGATCTGTGGCTTTCCCTCGAGGCTTTCCCATGAGGCTTTCCCACGACGCTTTCCCACCAGGCTTTCCAACGAGGCTTTCCCCAGTGATGTCCCACGTGCCACCGCGGTGTCAGTCGATCCTCGGTTTGAAAGTCGAGGCAGTGCTGGGAAAACAGGCTTCCCTGGAATGGACTGAGACATCTGGGGGACTCTGGAATGGTGACACGACCCTGGAGTTCCTCTCGCCTTTCCTGTGGAGAGCGCCCTCTCTTGATATGTGACGGGAACGCCGGGAATTCTTTTCCGAACACGCAGGGAAAGGATCCCTCCTGTCGAGCTAGGAGGCGGAAACAGGGCTCCTCTGGATGTGGGCGGGACTCTCGTGCTTCCTCTCGAGTGGAGACGGGTATGTCAGGGAACTTCTTGAGTTGCAGCAAGGGTGTGAAGGGCCCTTTGGAAGGTCCAGAGGTTAGGTGTGATTAGCCTCGAGTCGCCTCTGCGGAAATGGGCTCATCTCGTCTGGAGGGAAGAACCTCCTGGATTTTCTCGAGTTGTGGCAGGTTCTCTCGACTTATGACGGGGACCTCAGTGACTCGCTCTGGTGGCCTCAGGAAGGCCAGTCCCCATGCGAGTGGCTCGGGGGCCTCTCGGGATTTCACTCCCATCGATGCCGGGGCCTAAGGCCTTGTGTGGAGTCGGTGCAGGAACCTGAGGATTCCTCTCCTTGCTGACATGGATCTTTGGGTACTTCTGGAGTCTCCCCAGGGGAGTCAGTCCTCGTCTCGAGTGGGCGCATGCACATGCGCTTACCTCCCGAGCTGTAGCTGCAGTATCTCGCCTCCCTTCTTGTGGAGTAAGGGATCTGTGGCTTTTCCTCGAGCTTTCCCACGAGGCTTCCCGAGGCTTTCCCAAAGGGCTGTCATGCCCCTGAGTCGATCCTCGGCTTGAGAGCCAAGGCAATGCAGGGAAAAACAGGTTTCCGTGAAATGGACTGAGACATGTGGGGGACTCTGGGAATGGTGGCACCACCCTGGAGTTCCTCTCGCCTTTCCTGTGGAGAGCGACTCCTCTTGAGACCCTATGGAAACCCGGAATTCTTTCCCGACAACGCAGGGAAAGGATCCCTCCTCTCGAGCTAGGAGACGGAAACGGGGCTCCTCTCTGGTTGGGCAGGCTCTCGTGTTTCCTCTCCGAGTGGAGACAGGTATGTCAGGGAACTTCTTCAGTTGCAGCAGCACGTGAAGGACCTTTGGAAGTTTCAGAGCTTAGGTGTGA
>NW_017215520.1:0-13849 GCF_001704415.2 Capra hircus
GAGCCCTGCTGTTGCCCTTCGCTTCCCTCTGACAGAGCTTTCACTGCTGGAGCCCTTGGCAGTGTGCAACCCACCAGCCCCTAAGCCCTCCTCAAGGACGCTTGGGACCTAAGTGCAAAGGCAAGGCAGGGGTAGAGCCCTGACGCTGGGACCTAAGTGCAAAGGCAAGGCAGGGGAGGAAGCGGAAGGCCCAGTGGCGTTTCCGAGCCTCACACAGCCTGCTCCTTCCTGGGGAGGGAGCCTTAAAGCAAGGCAAGTCTGCGCAAGGCTCGCCTATGGCAGAGCATCTTGGTGCCAGGAACTCTGCCAGATCGGGCCTCTGAACAGAGCTAGAGATCTGCCGTACTGGAGTCGCACTTAGCTTCGTGTAAGCAGGGATTTCAGCTTGACGGGGACTTGCTGCCTCCTCTTCCCCGAGGAGGCTCGCTTCCCTGCTGGCTGTGCACTCGCCTATCAGGCGGGGCGCAGGGCTCCTCCAGCAGGTCTTGCCTCAGGGGCTGCTTCCCCTGAGTTGGGGCTGTGGGCAGGAACCCAGACACGCAGGATCAGGCCCCAAACACCTGCACATGTCTCTGCTGGGGAGGAGAGTGCTAGGGAACCTACGTCTGTCATACACTTTCTGGGCACCCAAGGAATCAGCCTCCGTGTGTGCGGGGCTGAAAACCCCAGCCAGGGGCCCTGGGAGCCTGGTGCTCTCCGTGTGGCGCTGAATCTGGGCGGCCAAGCAACCGCTGGAGGAGCCCTGCAGTTGCCCTTCCTTCCCTCTGACAGAATTTCACTGCTGGAGCCCTTGGCAGTGTGCAACCCACCAGCCCCTAAGCCCTCCTCAAGGACGCTTGGGACCTAAGTGCAAAGGCAAGGCAGGGGTAGAGCTGAAGCCAGGAAGGCGCCAGTGGCGTTTCCGAGCCTCACACAGCCTGCTCCTTCCTGGGAGGGAGCCTTAAAGCAAGGCAAGTCTGCGCAAGGCTCGCCTATGGCAGAGCATCTTGGTGCCAGGAACTCTGCCAGATCGGGCCTCTGAACAGAGCTAGAGATCTGCCGTACTGGAGTCGCACTTAGCTTCGTGTAAGCAGGGATTTCAGCTTGACGGGGACTTGCTGCCTCCTCTTCCCCCGAGGAGGCTCGCTTCCCTGCTGGCTGTGCACTCGCCTATCAGGCGGGGGCGCAGGGCTCCTCCAGCAGGTCTTGCCTCAGGGGCTGCTTCCCCTGAGTTGGGGCTGTGGGCAGGAACCCAGACACGCAGGATCAGGCCCCAAACACCTGCACATGTCTCTGCTGGGGAGGAGAGTGCTAGGGAACCTACGTCTGTCATACACTTTCTGGGCACCCAAGGAATCAGCCTCCGTGTGTGCGGGGCTGAAAACCCCAGCCAGGGGCCCTGGGAGCCTGGTGCTCTCCGTGGGCGCTGAATCTGGGCGGCCAAGCAACCGCTGGAGGAGCCCTGCAGTTGCCCTTCCCTTCCCTCTGACAGAATTCTCACTGCTGGAGCCCTTGGCAGTGTGCAACCCACCAGCCCCTAAGCTCTCCTTAAGGAGGACTGGCACCTAAGTGCAAAGGCAAGGCAGGATTGGAGCTGAGGCAAGAAGGCGCCAGTGGCGACTCCCAGGCTCCTCAGCCTGCTCCTTCCTGGAGAGGCAGCCTAAAAGCAAGGCAAGTCTGGGCAAGGCGAGCCCCCGGCAGAGCAGCCTCGCGCCAGAACTCTGCCAGATCGGGGCTCTGAGCAGAGCTAGAGCTCTGCCGTACTGGAGGCCCACTTAGCTCCGTGCAAGCAGGGCTTTCAACTTGACTGGGCTCGGCTGCCTCCTCTTCCCCCGAGGAGGCTCGCTTCCTGCTGGCTGTGCTCTCGCCTATCAGGCGGGGCGCAGGGCTCCTCCAGCAGGTCTTGCCTCAGGGGCTGCTTCCCCTGAGTTGGGCTGTGGGCAGGAACCCAGACACGCAGGATCAGGCCCCAACCACCTGCACATGTCTCTGCTGGGGAGGAGAGTGCTAGGGAACCTACGTCTCTCACACACTTTCTAGGCACCCACGGAGAAACCGCTCAGCCTCCCTTCCCTCTGGAGCTCTCACTGTGAAGGGATGCAAAACCCAGCCAGGGGCCCTTGGAACCTGGTGCTCTCCGTGCGGAGCTTTGTCTGGGCGGCCAAGGAACCGCTGAAGGAGCCCTGCTGTTGCCCTTCGCTTCCCTCTGACAGAGCTTTCACTGCTGGAGCCCTTGGCAGTGTGCAACCCACCAGCCCCTAAGCCCTCCTCAAGGACGCTTGGCACCTAAGTGCAAAGGCAAGGCAGGGGTAGAGCTGAAGCCAGGAAGGCGCCAGTGGCGTTTCCGAGCCTCACACAGCCTGCTCCTTCCTGGGGAGGGAGCCTTAAAGCAAGGCAAGTCTGCGCAAGGCTCGCCTATGGCAGAGCATCTTGGTGCCAGGAACTCTGCCAGATCGGGCCTCTGAACAGAGCTAGAGATCTGCCGTACTGGAGTCGCACTTAGCTTCGTGTAAGCAGGGATTTCAGCTTGACGGGGACTTGCTGCCTCCTCTTCCCCCGAGGAGGCTCGCTTCCCTGCTGGCTGTGCACTCGCCTATCAGGCGGGGGCGCAGGGCTCCTCCAGCAGGTCTTGCCTCAGGGGCTGCTTCCCCTGAGTTGGGGCTGTGGGCAGGAACCCAGACACGCAGGATCAGGCCCCAAACACCTGCACATGTCTCTGCTGGGGAGGAGAGTGCTAGGGAACCTACGTCTGTCATACACTTTCTGGGCACCCAAGGAATCAGCCTCCGTGTGTGCGGGGCTGAAAACCCCAGCCAGGGGCCCTGGGAGCCTGGTGCTCTCCGTGTGGCGCTGAATCTGGGCGGCCAAGCAACCGCTGGAGGAGCCCTGCAGTTGCCCTTCCCTTCCCTCTGACAGAATTCTCACTGCTGGAGCCCTTGGCAGTGTGCAACCCACCAGCCCCTAAGCTCTCCTTAAGGAGGACTGGGACCTAAGTGCAAAGGCAAGGCAGGATTGGAGCTGAGGCAAGAAAGGCGCCAGTGGCGACTCCCAGGCTCCTGCTGCCTGCTCCTTCCTGGAGAGGCAGCCTAAAAGCAAGGCAAGTCTGGGCAAGGCTAGCCCCGGCAGAGCAGCCTCGCGCCAGGAACTCTGCCAGATCGGGGCTCTGAGCAGAGCTAGAGCTCTGCCGTACTGGAGGCGCACTTAGCTCCGTGCAAGCAGGGCTTTCAACTTGACGGGGCTGGGCTGCCTCCTCTTCCCCCGAGGAGGCTCGCTTCCCTGCTGGCTGTGCACTCGCCTATCAGGCGGGGGCGCAGGGCTCCTCCAGCAGGTCTTGCCTCAGGGGCTGCTTCCCCTGAGTTGGGGCTGTGGGCAGGAACCCAGACACGCAGGATCAGGCCCCAACCACCTGCACATGTCTCTGCTGGGGAGGAGAGTGCTAGGGAACCTACGTCTGTCATACACTTTCTGGGCACCCAAGGAATCAGCCTCCGTGTGTGCGGGGCTGAAAACCCCAGCCAGGGGCCCTGGGAGCCTGGTGCTCTCGGTGCGGCGCTGATTCTAGGCGGCCTAGAAACCGCTGGAGGAGCCCTGCAGTTGCCCTTCCCTTCCCTCTGACAGAGCTCTCACTGCTGAAGCCCTTGGCAGTGTGCAACCCACCACCCCTAAGCCCTCCCCAACGACGCCTGGCACCTATGTGCAAAGGCAAGGCAGGATTGGAGCTGAGGCAAGGAAGGCACCAGTGGCGTCTCCCAGGCTCGCTCAGACAGCTCCTTCCTGGGGAGGGAGCCTAAAAGCAAGGCAAGTCTGGGCAAGGCGAGCCCCCGGCCGAGCAGCCTCGCGCCAGAAACTCTGCCAGATCGGGGCTCTGAGCAGAGCTAGAGCTCTGCCGTACTGGAGGCCACTTAGCTCCGTGCAAGCAGGGCTTTCCTCTTGACTGGGCTCGGCTGCCTCCTCTTCTCCCGAGGAGGCTCGCTACACTGCTGGCTGTGCTCTCGCCTATCAGGCGGGCGCGCAGGGCTCCTCCAGCAGGTCTTGCCTCAGGGGCTGCTTCCCCTGAGTTGAGGCTGTGGGCGGGAACCCAGACACGCAGGATAAGGCCCCAACCACCTGCACATGTCTCTGCTGGGGAGGAGAGTGCTAGGGAACCTACGTCTCTCACACACTTTCTAGGCACCCACGGAGTCAGCCTCTGGGAGTGTGGGGATGCAAAACCCAGCCAGGGGCCCTTGGAACCTGGTGCTCTCCGTGCGGAGCTTTGTCTGGGCGGCCAAGGAACCGCTGAAGGAGCCCTGCTGTTGCCCTTCGCTTCCCTCTGACAGAGCTTTCACTGCTGGAGCCCTTGGCAGTGTGCAACCCACCAGCCCCTAAGCCCTCCTCAAGGACGCTTGGGACCTAAGTGCAAAGGCAAGGCAGGGGTAGAGCTGAAGCCAGGAAGGCGCCAGTGGCGTTTCCGAGCCTCACACAGCCTGCTCCTTCCTGGGGAGGGAGCCTTAAAGCAAGGCAAGTCTGCGCAAGGCTCGCCTATGGCAGAGCATCTTGGTGCCAGGAACTCTGCCAGATCGGGCCTCTGAACAGAGCTAGAGATCTGCCGTACTGGAGTCGCACTTAGCTTCGTGTAAGCAGGGATTTCAGCTTGACGGGGACTTGCTGCCTCCTCTTCCCCGAGGAGGCTCGCTTCCCTGCTGGCTGTGCACTCGCCTATCAGGCGGGGGCGCAGGGCTCCTCCAGCAGGTCTTGCCTCAGGGGCTGCTTCCCCTGAGTTGGGGCTGTGGGCAGGAACCCAGACACGCAGGATCAGGCCCCAAACACCTGCACATGTCTCTGCTGGGGAGGAGAGTGCTAGGGAACCTACGTCTGTCATACACTTTCTGGGCACCCAAGGAATCAGCCTCCGTGTGTGCGGGGCTGAAAACCCCAGCCAGGGGACCTGGGAGCCTGGTGCTCTCCGTGTGGCGCTGAATCTGGGCGGCCAAGCAACCGCTGGAGGAGCCCTGCAGTTGCCCTTCCCTTCCCTCTGACAGAATTCTCACTGCTGGAGCCCTTGGCAGTGTGCAACCCACCAGCCCCTAAGCTCTCCTTAAGGAGGACTGGGACCTAAGTGCAAAGGCAAGGCAGGATTGGAGCTGAGGCAAGAAAGGCGCCAGTGGCGACTCCCAGGCTCCTGCTGCCTGCTCCTTCCTGGAGAGGCAGCCTAAAAGCAAGGCAAGTCTGGGCAAGGCTAGCCCCCGGCAGAGCAGCCTCGCGCCAGGAACTCTGCCAGATCGGGGCTCTGAGCAGAGCTAGAGCTCTGCCGTACTGGAGGCGCACTTAGCTCCGTGCAAGCAGGGCTTTCAACTTGACGGGGCTGGGCTGCCTCCTCTTCCCCCGAGGAGGCTCGCTTCCCTGCTGGCTGTGCACTCGCCTATCAGGCGGGGGCGCAGGGCTCCTCCAGCAGGTCTTGCCTCAGGGGCTGCTTCCCCTGAGTTGGGGCTGTGGGCAGGAACCCAGACACGCAGGATCAGGCCCCAACCACCTGCACATGTCTCTGCTGGGGAGGAGAGTGCTAGGGAACCTACGTCTGTCATACACTTTCTGGGCACCCAAGGAATCAGCCTCCGTGTGTGCGGGGCTGAAAACCCCAGCCAGGGGCCCTGGGAGCCTGGTGCTCTCGGTGCGGCGCTGATTCTAGGCGGCCTAGAAACCGCTGGAGGAGCCCTGCAGTTGCCCTTCCCTTCCCTCTGACAGAGCTCTCACTGCTGAAGCCCTTGGCAGTGTGCAACCCACCACCCCCTAAGCCCTCCCCAACGACGCCTGGCACCTATGTGCAAAGGCAAGGCAGGATTGGAGCTGAGGCAAGGAAGGCACCAGTGGCGTCTCCCAGGCTCGCTCAGACAGCTCCTTCCTGGGGAGGGAGCCTAAAAGCAAGGCAAGTCTGGGCAAGGCGAGCCCCCGGCCGAGCAGCCTCGCGCCAGAAACTCTGCCAGATCGGGGCTCTGAGCAGAGCTAGAGCTCTGCCGTACTGGAGGCCCACTTAGCTCCGTGCAAGCAGGGCTTTCCTCTTGACTGGGCTCGGCTGCCTCCTCTTCTCCCGAGGAGGCTCGCTACACTGCTGGCTGTGCTCTCGCCTATCAGGCGGGCGCGCAGGGCTCCTCCAGCAGGTCTTGCCTCAGGGGCTGCTTCCCCTGAGTTGAGGCTGTGGGCGGGAACCCAGACACGCAGGATAAGGCCCCAACCACCTGCACATGTCTCTGCTGGGGAGGAGAGTGCTAGGGAACCTACGTCTCTCACACACTTTCTAGGCACCCACGGAGTCAGCCTCTGGGAGTGTGGGGATGCAAAACCCAGCCAGGGGCCCTTGGAACCTGGTGCTCTCCGTGCGGAGCTTTGTCTGGGCGGCCAAGGAACCGCTGAAGGAGCCCTGCTGTTGCCCTTCGCTTCCCTCTGACAGAGCTTTCACTGCTGGAGCCCTTGGCAGTGTGCAACCCACCAGCCCCTAAGCCCTCCTCAAGGACGCTTGGGACCTAAGTGCAAAGGCAAGGCAGGGGTAGAGCTGAAGCCAGGAAGGCGCCAGTGGCGTTTCCGAGCCTCACACAGCCTGCTCCTTCCTGGGGAGGGAGCCTTAAAGCAAGGCAAGTCTGCGCAAGGCTCGCCTATGGCAGAGCATCTTGGTGCCAGGAACTCTGCCAGATCGGGCCTCTGAACAGAGCTAGAGATCTGCCGTACTGGAGTCGCACTTAGCTTCGTGTAAGCAGGGATTTCAGCTTGACGGGGACTTGCTGCCTCCTCTTCCCCCGAGGAGGCTCGCTTCCCTGCTGGCTGTGCACTCGCCTATCAGGCGGGGGCGCAGGGCTCCTCCAGCAGGTCTTGCCTCAGGGGCTGCTTCCCCTGAGTTGGGGCTGTGGGCAGGAACCCAGACACGCAGGATCAGGCCCCAAACACCTGCACATGTCTCTGCTGGGAGGAGAGTGCTAGGGAACCTACGTCTGTCATACACTTTCTGGGCACCCAAGGAATCAGCCTCCGTGTGTGCGGGGCTGAAAACCCCAGCCAGGGGCCCTGGGAGCCTGGTGCTCTCGGTGCGGCGCTGATTCTAGGCGGCCTAGAAACCGCTGGAGGAGCCCTGCAGTTGCCCTTCCCTTCCCTCTGACAGAGCTCTCACTGCTGAAGCCCTTGGCAGTGTGCAACCCACCACCCCTAAGCCCTCCCAGGCCTGGCACCTATGTGCAAAGGCAAGGCAGGATTGGAGCTGAGGCAAGGAAGGCGCCAGTGGCGTCTCCCAGGCTCGCTCAGACAGCTCCTTCCTGGGGAGGGAGCCTAAAAGCAAGGCAAGTCTGGGCAAGGCGAGCCCCCGGCAGAGCAGCCTCGCGCCAGAAACTCTGCCAGATCGGGGCTCTGAGCAGAGCTAGAGCTCTGCCGTACTGGAGGCCACTTAGCTCCGTGCAAGCAGGGCTTTCCTCTTGACTGGGCTCGGCTGCCTCCTCTTCCCCGAGGAGGCTCGCTACACTGCTGGCTGTGCTCTCGCCTATCAGGCGGGCGCGCAGGGCTCCTCCAGCAGGTCTTGCCTCAGGGGCTGCTTCCCCTGAGTTGAGGCTGTGGGCGGGAACCCAGACACGCAGGATAAGGCCCCAACCACCTGCACATGTCTCTGCTGGGGAGGAGAGTGCTAGGGAACCTACGTCTCTCACACACTTTCTAGGCACCCACGGAGTCAGCCTCTGGGAGTGTGGGGATGCAAAACCCAGCCAGGGGCCCTTGGAACCTGGTGCTCTCCGTGCGGAGCTTTGTCTGGGCGGCCAAGGAACCGCTGAAGGAGCCCTGCTGTTGCCCTTCGCTTCCCTCTGACAGAGCTTTCACTGCTGGAGCCCTTGGCAGTGTGCAACCCACCAGCCCCTAAGCCCTCCTCAAGGACGCTTGGGACCTAAGTGCAAAGGCAAGGCAGGGGTAGAGCTGAAGCCAGGAAGGCGCCAGTGGCGTTTCCGAGCCTCACACAGCCTGCTCCTTCCTGGGAGGGAGCCTAAAAGCAAGGCAAGTCTGCGCAAGGCTCGCCTATGGCAGAGCAGCTTGGCCAGGAACTCTGCCAGATCGGGCTCTGAAGCAGAGCTAGAGATCTGCCGTACTGGAGTCGCACTTAGCTTCGTGTAAGCAGGGATTTCAGCTTGACGGGGACTTGCTGCCTCCTCTTCCCCGAGGAGGCTCGCTTCCCTGCTGGCTGTGCACTCGCCTATCAGGCGGGGGCGCAGGGCTCCTCCAGCAGGTCTTGCCTCAGGGGCTGCTTCCCCTGAGTTGGGGCTGTGGGCAGGAACCCAGACACGCAGGATCAGGCCCCAAACACCTGCACATGTCTCTGCTGGGGAGGAGAGTGCTAGGGAACCTACGTCTGTCATACACTTTCTGGGCACCCAAGGAATCAGCCTCCGTGTGTGCGGGCTGAAAACCCCAGCCAGGGGCCCTGGAGCCTGGTGCTCTCCGTGGCGCTGAATCTGGGCGGCCAAGCAACCGCTGGAGGAGCCCTGCAGTTGCCCTTCCCTTCCCTCTGACAGAATTCTCACTGCTGGAGCCCTTGGCAGTGTGCAACCCACCAGCCCCTAAGCCTCCTTAAGGAGGACTGGACCTAAGTGCAAAGGCAAGGCAGGATTGGAGCTGAGCAAGAAAGCGCCAGTGGCGACTCCCAGGCTCCTGCTGCCTGCTCCTTCCTGGAGAGGAGCCTAAAAGCAAGGCAAGTCTGGGCAAGGCTAGCCCCGGCAGAGCAGCCTCGCGCCAGGAACTCTGCCAGATCGGGCTCTGAGCAGAGCTAGAGCTCTGCCGTACTGGAGCGCACTTAGCTCCGTGCAAGCAGGGCTTTCAACTTGACGGGCTGGGCTGCCTCCTCTTCCCCCGAGGAGGCTCGCTTCCCTGCTGGCTGTGCACTCGCCTATCAGGCGGGGGCGCAGGGCTCCTCCAGCAGGTCTTGCCTCAGGGGCTGCTTCCCCTGAGTTGGGGCTGTGGGCAGGAACCCAGACACGCAGGATCAGGCCCCAACACCTGCACATGTCTCTGCTGGGGAGGAGAGTGCTAGGGAACCTACGTCTGTCATACACTTTCTGGGCACCCAAGGAATCAGCCTCCGTGTGTGCGGGGCTGAAAACCCCAGCCAGGGCCCTGGGAGCCTGGTGCTCTCGGTGCGGCGCTGATTCTAGGCGGCCTAGAAACCGCTGGAGGAGCCCTGCAGTTGCCCTTCCCTTCCCTCTGACAGAGCTCTCACTGCTGAAGCCCTTGGCAGTGTGCAACCCACCACCCCCTAAGCCTCCCCAACGACGCCTGGCACCTATGTGCAAAGGCAAGGCAGGATTGGAGCTGAGGCAAGGAAGGCACCAGTGGCGTCTCCAGGCTCGCTCAGACAGCTCCTTCCTGGGGAGGGAGCCTAAAAGCAAGGCAAGTCTGGGCAAGGCGAGCCCCGGCGAGCAGCCTCGCGCCAGAAACTCTGCCAGATCGGGCTCTGAGCAGAGCTAGAGCTCTGCCGTACTGGAGGCCCACTTAGCTCCGTGCAAGCAGGGCTTTCCTCTTGACTGGGCTCGGCTGCCTCCTCTTCTCCCGAGGAGGCTCGCTACACTGCTGGCTGTGCTCTCGCCTATCAGGCGGCGCGCAGGGCTCCTCCAGCAGGTCTTGCCTCAGGGGCTGCTTCCCCTGAGTTGGGCTGTGGGCGGGAACCCAGACACGCAGGATAAGGCCCCAACCACCTGCACATGTCTCTGCTGGGAGGAGAGTGCTAGGGAACCTACGTCTCTCACACACTTTCTAGGCACCCACGGAGTCAGCCTCTGGGAGGGGATGCAAAACCCAGCCAGGGGCCCTTGGAACCTGGTGCTCTCCGTGCGGAGCTTTGTCTGGGCGGCCAAGGAACCGCTGAAGGAGCCCTGCTGTTGCCCTTCGCTTCCCTCTGACAGAGCTTTCACTGCTGGAGCCCTTGGCAGTGTGCAACCCACCAGCCCCTAAGCCCTCCTCAAGGACGCTTGGGACCTAAGTGCAAAGGCAAGGCAGGGGTAGAGCTGAAGCCAGGAAGGCGCCAGTGGTTTCCGAGCCTCACACAGCCTGCTCCTTCCTGGGGAGGGAGCCTTAAAGCAAGGCAAGTCTGCGCAAGGCTCGCCTATGGCAGAGCATCTTGGTGCCAGGAACTCTGCCAGATCGGGCCTCTGAACAGAGCTAGAGATCTGCCGTACTGGAGTCGCACTTAGCTTCGTGTAAGCAGGGATTTCAGCTTGACGGGACTTGCTGCCTCCTCTTCCCCGAGGAGGCTCGCTTCCCTGCTGGCTGTGCACTCGCCTATCAGGCGGGGGCGCAGGGCTCCTCCAGCAGGTCTTGCCTCAGGGCTGCTTCCCCTGAGTTGGGGCTGTGGGCAGGAACCCAGACACGCAGGATCAGGCCCCAAACACCTGCACATGTCTCTGCTGGGAGGAGAGTGCTAGGGAACCTACGTCTGTCATACACTTTCTGGGCACCCAAGGAATCAGCCTCCGTGTGTGCGGGCTGAAAACCCCAGCCAGGGGCCCTGGAGCCTGGTGCTCTCCGTGTGCGCTGATTCTAGGCGGCCAAGAAACCGCTGGAGGAGCCCTGCAGTTGCCCTTCCCTTCCCTCTGACAGAGCTCTCACTGCTGAAGCCCTTGGCAGTGTGCAACCCACCAGCCCCTAAGCCCTCCCAAGGACGCCTGGGACCTATGTGCAAAGGCAAGGCAGGATTGGAGCTGAGGCAAGGAAGGCACCAGTGGCGTCTCCCAGGCTCGCTCAGACAGCTCCTTCCTGGGAGGGAGCCTAAAAGCAAGGCAAGTCTGGGCAAGGCGAGCCCCCGGCGAGCAGCCTCGCGCCAGAAACTCTGCCAGATCGGGGCTCTGAGCAGAGCTAGAGCTCTGCCGTACTGGAGGCCACTTAGCTCCGTGCAAGCAGGGCTTTCCTCTTGACTGGGCTCGGCTGCCTCCTCTTCTCCCGAGGAGGCTCGCTACACTGCTGGCTGTGCTCTCGCCTATCAGGCGGGCGCGCAGGGCTCCTCCAGCAGGTCTTGCCTCAGGGGCTGCTTCCCCTGAGTTGAGGCTGTGGGCGGGAACCCAGACACGCAGGATAAGGCCCCAACCACCTGCACATGTCTCTGCTGGGGAGGAGAGTGCTAGGGAACCTACGTCTCTCACACACTTTCTAGGCACCCACGGAGTCAGCCTCTGAGTGTGGGGATGCAAAACCCAGCCAGGGGCCCTTGGAACCTGGTGCTCTCCGTGCGGAGCTTTGTCTGGGCGGCCAAGGAACCGCTGAAGGAGCCCTGCTGTTGCCCTTCGCTTCCCTCTGACAGAGCTTTCACTGCTGGAGCCCTTGGCAGTGTGCAACCCACCAGCCCCTAAGCCCTCCTCAAGGACGCTTGGACCTAAGTGCAAAGGCAAGGCAGGGTAGAGCTGAAGCCAGGAAGGCGCCAGTGGCGTTTCCGAGCCTCACACAGCCTGCTCCTTCCTGGGGAGGGAGCCTTAAAGCAAGGCAAGTCTGCGCAAGGCTCGCCTATGCAGAGCATCTTGGTGCCAGGAACTCTGCCAGATCGGGCCTCTGAACAGAGCTAGAGATCTGCCGTACTGGAGTCGCACTTAGCTTCGTGTAAGCAGGGATTTCAGCTTGACGGGACTTGCTGCCTCCTCTTCCCCGAGGAGGCTCGCTTCCCTGCTGGCTGTGCACTCGCCTATCAGGCGGGCGCAGGGCTCCTCCAGCAGGTCTTGCCTCAGGGGCTGCTTCCCCTGAGTTGGGCTGTGGGCAGGAACCCAGACACGCAGGATCAGGCCCCAAACACCTGCACATGTCTCTGCTGGGAGGAGAGTGCTAGGGAACCTACGTCTGTCATACACTTTCTGGGCACCCAAGGAATCAGCCTCCGTGTGTGCGGGGCTGAAAACCCCAGCCAGGGGACCTGGGAGCCTGGTGCTCTCCGTGTGGCGCTGAATCTGGGCGGCCAAGCAACCGCTGGAGGAGCCCTGCAGTTGCCCTTCCCTTCCCTCTGACAGAATTCTCACTGCTGGAGCCCTTGGCAGTGTGCAACCCACCAGCCCCTAAGCTCTCCTTAAGGAGGACTGGGACCTAAGTGCAAAGGCAAGGCAGGATTGGAGCTGAGGCAAGAAAGGCGCCAGTGGCGACTCCCAGGCTCCTGCTGCCTGCTCCTTCCTGGAGAGGCAGCCTAAAAGCAAGGCAAGTCTGGCAAGGCTAGCCCCCGGCAGAGCAGCCTCGCGCCAGGAACTCTGCCAGATCGGGGCTCTGAGCAGAGCTAGAGCTCTGCCGTACTGGAGGCGCACTTAGCTCCGTGCAAGCAGGGCTTTCAACTTGACGGGCTGGGCTGCCTCCTCTTCCCCGAGGAGGCTCGCTTCCCTGCTGGCTGTGCACTCGCCTATCAGGCGGGGGCGCAGGGCTCCTCCAGCAGGTCTTGCCTCAGGGGCTGCTTCCCCTGAGTTGGGCTGTGGGCAGGAACCCAGACACGCAGGATCAGGCCCCAAACACCTGCACATGTCTCTGCTGGGGAGGAGAGTGCTAGGGAACCTACGTCTGTCATACACTTTCTGGGCACCCAAGGAATCAGCCTCCGTGTGTGCGGGCTGAAAACCCCAGCCAGGGGCCCTGGGAGCCTGGTGCTCTCGGTGCGGCGCTGATTCTAGGCGGCCTAGAAACCGCTGGAGGAGCCCTGCAGTTGCCCTTCCCTTCCCTCTGACAGAGCTCTCACTGCTGAAGCCCTTGGCAGTGTGCAACCCACCACCCCTAAGCCCTCCCAACGACGCCTGGCACCTATGTGCAAAGGCAAGGCAGGATTGGAGCTGAGGCAAGGAAGGCACCAGTGGCGTCTCCCAGGCTCGCTCAGACAGCTCCTTCCTGGGGAGGGAGCCTAAAAGCAAGGCAAGTCTGGGCAAGGCGAGCCCCGGCCGAGCAGCCTCGCGCCAGAAACTCTGCCAGATCGGGGCTCTGAGCAGAGCTAGAGCTCTGCCGTACTGGAGGCCCACTTAGCTCCGTGCAAGCAGGGCTTTCCTCTTGACTGGGCTCGGCTGCCTCCTCTTCTCCCGAGGAGGCTCGCTACACTGCTGGCTGTGCTCTCGCCTATCAGGCGGGCGCGCAGGGCTCCTCCAGCAGGTCTTGCCTCAGGGCTGCTTCCCCTGAGTTGAGGCTGTGGGCGGAACCCAGACACGCAGGATAAGCCCCAACCACCTGCACATGTCTCTGCTGGGGAGGAGAGTGCTAGGGAACCTACGTCTCTCACACACTTTCTAGGCACCCACGGAGTCAGCCTCTGGGAGTGTGGGATGCAAAACCCAGCCAGGGGCCCTTGGAACCTGGTGCTCTCCGTGCGGAGCTTTGTCTGGGCGGCCAAGGAACCGCTGAAGGAGCCCTGCTGTTGCCCTTCGCTTCCCTCTGACAGAGCTTTCACTGCTGGAGCCCTTGGCAGTGTGCAACCCACCAGCCCCTAAGCCCTCCTCAAGGACGCTTGGGACCTAAGTGCAAAGGCAAGGCAGGGGTAGAGCTGAAGCCAGGAAGGCGCCAGTGGCGTTTCCGAGCCTCACACAGCCTGCTCCTTCCTGGGGAGGGAGCCTTAAAGCAAGGCAAGTCTGCGCAAGGCTCGCCTATGGCAGAGCATCTTGGTGCCAGGAACTCTGCCAGATCGGGCCTCTGAACAGAGCTAGAGATCTGCCGTACTGGAGTCGCACTTAGCTTCGTGTAAGCAGGGATTTCAGCTTGACGGGACTTGCTGCCTCCTCTTCCCCCGAGGAGGCTCGCTTCCCTGCTGGCTGTGCACTCGCCTATCAGGCGGGGGGCGCAGGCTCCTCCAGCAGGTCTTGCCTCAGGGGCTGCTTCCCCTGAGTTGGGCTGTGGGCAGGAACCCAGACACGCAGGATCAGGCCCCAAACCA
>NW_017215521.1:2500-13849 GCF_001704415.2 Capra hircus
ATAGAATGACAACAAAGTATGGCTATGTACAATGCATTCGGTTTTATAAACCACTCATGAATAACCTCACAACCCATTGAAAACCAGATGACAATTTCAAATGTCATTTTCAATATTGAATAGCTTTGATCTACAAACAAGGCTGTAAGACAGAAAGTTAAAATCGAAATACATGAACTAAATCCTCAACAGATATGAAAACATCCCATGGTAGTGAAGTCAATTAACATTAGTTATTAGTGCTTTCATGCACAGATTCATCTCCGATTGATGTGATCTCAATTCATACTTGGCAAAAAATACGAAAGCTGATCTTAACAGTCATGTTATTTTTCTTTGTAACCCTAAAAAGAAAAACGAAGAAGAAAAACTAAATCAAACTTGGAGACTCACATTTCCCATTCGGTATAAAAAGCAACAGCATGTCAAACTTTCTAATTCACATATGCATTTAAATGAAATTCGATGAAATACCCCTAAATAAACACATACTGCTATGCTCAATGTTTCACAAGGCAGATAACACTCAATGAATGAAACTGAGAGGGTAAGAGCCAGGAAGGCCAGGGGTCTCCAAAGGGAGGAAATGGGGTGCAAGTGTCAGACAGTTATCTGTCACTTCCGAGGCAGGAGGAAACAAGCTGTTATCTTGTTTTCCCTTCTCAATACAAATTTAAAAAGAGGTTTTCTCTTACAATTCTGTGTTGCTATAATGACACCTGGTTCCACCTGAACTTCACTTTTCTCATACTTTGAGCTGACCAAGGCATTTTTCTTATGGAAAGGTTTGCCTTAAGCTATGTGAATGTACTATGTATTTACCCTAGACTCTATCTTCAAGTAGGTTCTGCCTAAAGGCTCAGAACTGACTTGACAAACAATATGCGTTACTCAATGTTCTCCTGATCTATGTGAATGAAGCTATCTATTTGCTCATATCAATCGTTTTATGGCCCAGGATGACTCACCTGGTGCCACGGTCATCTCCATATATCTTGTGGGTGAGGGGTCTGCTGCCATTCCTTTCTCTAATGAGTAGTCTGCTAGTAGCTAGATAACATCCAGCTAAAGATGAGGGGGGCACTCTTTCTGCCCCCTTCTGATGTCTATGTCAGAAGCTTTCTCTCTTTTATACTTTAATAAAACGTTGGGACACAAAAGCTCTGACTGATCAAGCCTCCTCACTGGCCCCGGTTGAATTCTTCCTCTAAGGAGCCCAAGACTTCAAGCATCTTTCATGGTTAGACAACAACCTTTCCAAACAATGGTCTTTTCAAAAAAAATGATGATAAGTGATGAGTATGGATATGTCTACGAATGAAATGGGACCCATATGTCAAACCACATAAAAATATATCTTCCCTCAACATACATATAACACAATCAGGCCTTCAGATGCATCGATGCTCCAACTATCAAGTCATACAAATATGGATGTAAAATATCACAATACATTCCAAAGTGATGGATATTGACTTTCGCCTGCTAGCACTTCTTTTTATGTCATCTCCATTATATTAGCTATGACAACGAATCATGTGCTGTGCTAAGTCACTTACATTGTGTCCAACTCTTTGGGATCATATGGACTAGGCCCCACCAGGCTCCTCTCCATGAGATTCTCTAGGCAAGGATACTGGAGTGGGTTGCCATGCTCTCCCTCAGGAGATCTTCCTGCCCCAGGGATCGAATCCATACCTCCCATGTCTCCTGCATGGGTATGTTCTGCATGTTCTTACCACTAGAACCACCTGGGAAGCCCCAAGACACATGAACATCAGTGGATTGGGGGATCCACGGGGCATATACAGAACCATTCCTCCAACAAAACGGAAATGACTTTAAAATCGCAAACAAAACATGAGTATATGTGTTCACAAACTTCATGGAGCAAGGGTTTCCTCGATCTGAAAACTGGCGTTGATGAAGGACTGTGTGAAGAATACTTCAAAGTCTATTTGGCAAACACAGCCTACGTTGGCTATATTTAGTCCTCAAACGAATGAGAATGTCATGAGTACTGGTCGTTTCAAATAAGAAGCATGTGAAGCTGTTGACACTTATTGGATGCGTGGTATACCACATTCACACGTTTCAGTAGCATTGGTGCAAAAATGATACATTTCTCAGGGGAAGCTTCTACATGGACTCTTGGGATCAGAGCTCTAACTCATACACACGTACTTTTCCTTTTAAAATGATCCTGCATGATAAGCAAACTAAACACTGGATGAACACCTAGACGGTGAGCTCTGTACTAAATGATTTTAAAGCCAGTAGATGGAATGAGCTGATGAGGAAGACTACAAACGAGTCATCTTCTTCAGCTTGGTCAAACTGCTCATAGTCATACAAGTGAATGAAAACTTAAGCCTGTTGTCATTCAATCTGTTTAAAAGAAATAGAATAATAAAACAAATTAGTAAATCTTATTTTCTTAATAAACATTGTATTATTTCTGCACAGCTTTGTTACTGGCATGAATAGAATATCTACAATAATAACTTGTCACAGTGAAATGGATTCACATTCGATATCGATTCACATCTAGAATTGATGCCATAGCTGTTTGATACTATTGCTTGAATGAATGCAACTTATGTGACTTCACAAGCTACAAACACGACTAACATAATAGGTATTAAAAAACCTTGAGTGACATGAGTGTGAAGACTTAGTAGAGTTGCTCTCAAGAATCATGATACTATTCTTCACTCCAGCCATAGGACTGGAATCTGTACATTAACACCCCTGCAAAAGAAACGGAAAGGACAGAATAATAATAAAGGAACTTCATAACTATATTCCTACTGTCAACATTCAACACTATGTTTTCTTTTCAACTGACTTTCATATTTGGTCTACTGTAACCTCTTCTGTGTTCATTTTATGCTAAACTTATTGCCAACAGTAAAATTACCATACGAGCTCTAATGAATTTTTTTACTTGCAAAGCTAGTGATAGAACCAAAGGCCAATATCTACATCAAACAGGAGGAACGGAATGGAAACTGTAAACAATTTTATGGAATAGCATTTCCGTGCTCCTATTCAGTCAAACGGACATTCAAAAGGATGTGATTTTTCTGAAAGTTTATTTCGGAAACTTGGAAGTGGATGACTGCAAACAATAAAACGAATAATATATTGATACATAATATGAATAATATACAGTGGGTCATTCTTTTTTCTATTCTGCCACAGCTAACTGACTGGAAGTCAGTTGTCGTAACTACTACTAACAGAAGACCCTCACCGATGAGTGAAGATATATAGGAAAATCCATAATAGATCTAAAAACCGTCAAAGATAAAATGGTCATGAAAAAATACAGTGACAGTTTAGTTGGTATAAGAAACAGGATGATTATGAAAGCAAAGCCAACAATCATGGATAGGCCATGGAAGCCCGTGGCTGTCGAGTGTTGACTTGTATCCTTCATCTGAGGTTGTTAAAAGTGTGTGGTAAAATCCAGAGGTTTGCAGCAGTGGTAACCTCCTGAGCAGACTGAAATCCAAAGGGTTTCCAGAATATCCTGACGATTTCCATCTACTAGGCTGTGGTGAGCTCAAGCAATACATACTCCAGAGGACAGAAGACAGACGTCTACTGCACTTAGGGAGAAAGGGAATGTTGCTGCTCAGCCTAGTACAAGTGTAGAAGCAACACCTCGGTGATTCGACCTTTAAAGACTCCATACATATGAGAAAGACTGGTATGAATAATCCTTCAGAAGCGCCTTCTCAGACCTCCTCCCATCATAAGCACAAGCATAATGAAAACACTGAGTTTTCATGGGCTCACGCAAAATTAGACTCACTTATGACTTTGCTTTGAGAAGAGTTGAACTACTCATTGTTAAAGAGAAATGACCCTTTCTTCTCTGAAGATTTGTGAATCATTCATAGGGTGTGGTGAATAAACTACTTAAGGATCTAATCCATAAAAATGCGATAGGCTAAGCACAGAGATGTTTTTCTCCCTTTCTCAAAGGATGGAACATTTTGTATTTGCACTGACTTTATGTCTTGACTTCATGTACAATTAGATATTTGATTTTTTAGTTGACATACAATAGGACTAAAAATATTGATATAATACTAATAACTCATGTTGGTATGTGTGGTTGTCACATAGGATTCACAGGAGATTTAGATTCACAGTTGTCAACGTAAAGGATGAATGCTATTTAGCTTCTTCGTGATCTAGACCATGAATGAAGAGTTTTCCTCAACATATTTCACTGAGGGAAATACAAGGATGATAGGCATAATACTATGCTTCGACTCATGGATATCGAAGCATTGTTCACAATACAGATCTGATTTTCAAATCAGGGTTCTTTCAGTGTCCTTGAACAGCATTTGTTTTTCTGGATACAGAAGAAAAAACTCATGAGTATCAAACTGGTTCCCAGAAAACATGTGTATGAATTGTTATCTTCCTGAACCAGGGATCAAACCCACATCACTTCCACCTCCTGCACTGGTAGGCAGAGTATTTCTTTTATCAACTGCGCCACCTGGGAATCGACATACATTTCAAGGACCACTGCCATCAGCTTCTACTGTTCATGACCAAACTAGGAGAAACAACATTGGAAGAAGGACTCATAAGGGTACTCACAGGAAGTACTCATAAGTCAAGGAACCGTTCTACTGGGTCCTCTCGTTATTACTGGGACAAGTCAGTTCCTCCGATGATGATGGGTATAACTGAAAAAATTATTACAAATGCATGGGCATGTGATGTCTACATGTTTTCCTCTTATACTATTGCTTCAGGGATGCCTACTTCCGCATGAACGACTGCACTCAAGGGATGCCTGCTATTCCAGCTCAAGCAACAGATAGTCAAGTGCAGATCATTGTCCTTTGTTGAAAATAATCAGCAGTTTGCATAGGGAACATGCCGGAGGAACCCTTGGGATGGAACTCTAAAAACAGGTTGGGCCCTCTTTTTGCCAGGCCTGCGATAAAATACAAATCAGAAAAAGAAAAATAGCATCGGTTTTGTCAGGACTTCCTCATCTTTTCTTTCTCGGTAGCAGGAAGCAGACATTGAGGCCAGAGGACTGCAGGATTTCATTGTGAACTAACGTTGGGTGGGGTGGAGGCTCATCACTCTAGTAAGAATGTGGCTCACTAAAACGGAATTTCATTCACTTCATGGACATAGAGTTCTAGAATCCTTCATTAAGAATTCAATAAGCTATATTTCCTTACACCTTCACAATCTCTTGGTTTACAAGAATGTCAATTGCTAGTCCAGCACTTATACAATGAGTGTTACAGGTAGTATGAGTGTATAAATGATGACGAGCAATGACAGGAAGTTTAATTGAATTCTTGATTTTTATATAATTTTTTATAATATCCTTACAGATGTAATATTTTAGTGACATGTATAAATACGTTGAGTAGCTATGATAACTCATAGTGTTGCACAATAAATATCATGGTTACTATGTTTTTTTATATATTCCTTTGGAGATTCTCTTGCATTATACATCATCATAAGATATTTAATAGTTTCCTAAACTGTACAGTAGGTCCTGTGCTTTCTTTTATATATGGTAATGTATTTGTAATAATTCAAACAAAAACTGTAAATATTCAGTATTCAATGAGCAAAGTAGAACCATTCTGAAGGTTGGTGGGAGATGAATATGCAACGCAAGGTATATTCAGAAGCTTGAACGGTATTCCACCATACAAAAAAGTACATTAAATGGTGCTGCCACTCTGCAAGACATTACACAAATGACTCCAAAACGAACACGTGGAAGAAATACATAGTTCGATTCCAATTCATGCTATGTACCCAAAAGGATTGGGAAAGGGGGCTGAAAAAAAATGGATACTCCTTCCGTCATACTCACAACAGCATGATTCACACTGGCAAACAAACAGAAGCAATCGAAGTGTCCATGGCAGCCAATTCCTAAACAAACTGTGGTATACACACAATGGAATCTGATTCGGCCTTCAAAGTCAGTAATTCTGACAATGCGACAATGTGGACAAACCTTATGGTCATTAGATTAAGTGAAATAAACCAGACCAAAAAAGACAAACGTTCTGTGATTCCGCTCATATGAGATATCCAAACAAGTCAAATCTGTCAGAAATAGCAGAAAGTGATTCCGACCGATCGAAAAGAGTTCATGTTTCATGGACCTCAGTTTCCCTTGGAAAAACTGACTTCCCATCATATCTCCAAAACCAATTAGACAAATAACTGGAAGCTATATCCAGTCAAATGAATGTAGACATAATGTTACAGTGTACACCAAACTCACTCAAACTTCTCAACAGACAAAAGGCAAAACTGTATCTGTGGCACCTCAGCTTAGCTTAAAACTGTATCTACGGTACCTCACTTCTGCTTATAAAATTTAACAACAACAACAACACACTAAAGGCTATCCAAAAAAGGATAGAAAACACATATAACATCAACTTTAAAAAATTAGAAATTGAAACGGTGAAAAACCTTATTCACAAAACTTAAACACAAGCCACAGGAAACTATATTATAAAATATATATCTGATAAAGGATTGTTCTCCAAATATACCAAAAAATCTAGAACAATCTCATAAAATATGTATACACCTAAACACCTGGCCTACAAAAATATAAAGATAGTAAATAAGCCTATCAAAAAGACTCAAAAAACACATAGCATTAGGAAATGACAAACTAAAATAACAGTGAGGTAGCACTGCACACCTATTAGATCCAGTCAACTCAAGAAAAGGGGGTAGGGCACAGCTTCTCCGGTGGCTCAGTGGTAAAGAATCTGCCTGACAATGCAAGACACTCTAGTTCGATCCTTACCCCAGAAGATCCCACAAGCCACAGAGAAACATAGCTGGATTTTCCACAGCTAAACAAGGCTCACCTGTGACCTGAATCCTTCATGTCCAGCACTTACTAAAAGCTTTGAAAACATGTCCAGACAAAAAGGATCGCATGATTATATACAACAGCTCGACTTGGAATCACTACAAACTTTCAAATATCAGGATGTCTTCAGTAGATGACAGTGTAAACAAATGGGGATACATGCAAAGTGAAGGGGAGCAAATGCTACCACAAAATATACCACCTCAGCATGAGGATTAGTTGGACCCAATTAACTTTTTTTTTTTAGAGGACACATGATCATCTCTGAAACCCAAGTTCAAGACAGCTCTTCTGTGAGTCACATTTACCAGAGAAATCTCATTTCAAAGGAATCCTCTCTATATGCCAGATAGAAGGATGAGACACAGTCTTTTGAAACTCTTTTTTCTTTTCTATCGATAGGGAAAGCTAAGCCGTAAATCTGCACAGCCACCATACCCTTCCTTTCCTTTGGTTGTATTTTTTTAAATATTTGTTTCTTTTTCATTTGGCTGCGCCAGGTCAACCTTCATTGAGGCAAGCCAGATATTTAGCTACAGCATGCAAATTCTCCGTTGTGGCATGGGAGATCTAGTTCTTGGATCAGGAATGAACCTGGGCCTCCTTCTTTGGGAGTGTCCAGTCTCAGCCACTGGACCACCAGGAAGTGCCTGTTTTGTTTTCAGATGAAGATAATATCTAAGGTGATATCTTGGGCCATTTCAGTCACTGACTCAGTTTCCTGAGTTTGTCCAAAGCACGCACAAGGTGCACATTATTAAACTGGTTTTGCAAAACAAGAAAAGGTTGTCTGCTACAACACTGTATGCTTACAAATATCTAAATGGTAAATGGCATAGTATTGATTTTTCATTACTATGGGGGGAGAAAGAATGCAGGATTCATACATGTTACAACACGAATAAATATTCAAACCATCTTCAGTGAAAAAAAAATCCACATAGAAAGGCCACCCAGAACCCTTATTCACCATGTCTGCTTTCAATCCATCAAGTTTGTCCAAATAACTGAAAATCTCAGTAACACTCTAAATAAAGAAAAAGGATGAAGATGGAAACAAAAGATATATTCATACACTTGAACATTGCAAAAGTGGAAGTGGGCGGTGGATTACATTATAACGTAGATACCATATGATTTCCTGATTTTGGAGATTATGTGCTGGTTCTGCAGAAGGTACCCATTTTGGATAAAACACATAGAGTCTTTTAGATGATGTGGCAAATGCTAGCACTTGTTCCCATTGCTAGGCATTTTCTGTACATTTTAAATGACTGGAAAGTATACTAGGTTTCAAAACAACCATGTCAATACCACAAAAGAAATTTAGAGTAGACAGGCAGGAAGCTTTCTGATACAGGCCAAGACTTACCCAGACGAAGTTCAAGGGAAGCTGCGATGCTCACTGCCTTGAAGGAGTCCACGTGGAATGAAGAAGTACTGTGGGAAGTCTCTTAGTAACCCACCATGTCTTGGGTCCTCTGGATGACCTACTGCAGGAGAAAACAGATGTTACAGATAAAACGTTCCACATCACTTCACAAAAGTTGTTAGGACTACTTTCAGTAAAGCTGAATCATTTTGGATCAATTTACAATCATATAATAGACTACCATTTACAGTCCAAAAATCACTTGCATTTCTAGACACTCATAACAATCAGAAAAAAAAATTAAGAAACTCCCACTTAAAAAAAAACATCTAGCAACAAACTTAATCAAGAACATAAAAGACCAGTAGTCAGAAAACTAGAAAGCACTGATAAAGAAACCAAAGAAACACAAATACACAGAAAACTATTCACGCTCATGCACTGGAACAATGAGGAATTAAAAGGTCCATTCCAACCAAAGTCATCAACAAATACACGGACTGCAATCACAAAATAACATTCAATGGCATTTTTCACAGAATAGAAATATTCCTCATATTAGACTGCTACTGTTGACCAGGACCTTAAACGGCCAAAAAGACTCTGAGAAAGAGGAACACAGCTGGAGGCATCTTCCTAACCCTCTTCAAACTACATCACGGAGCTGTAGTGACCACCACAGTGAGGAACTGGCAGGAACACAGACACATGGACTCCAGGAGAGAATAGAGAGCCCAGAAACGAACCCACATGTACATGGTCAGTTCCTGAAAATCAAACCAGGAACGAGCGAAGAGGAAAGGACAGTCTTCTCAAGAAACAGTGACAGGAAACGGCCACCTACACGGAAGAACATCAGTGTTCATCCTCTACATCATCTAACGCAAATCGAACTGAAAACCCACCGCTTTGCACACGGAGCTCTTTCCCCCTGAGTCCTCCGAGATGGACCTCCAGTCAGCCCTCAGCTGGACACAGGAAACGTCTACTCCGTCCTCATTTTTCGCTCTTGCAGCGCCTCCCTGCTGGTGGGCACTGAGGCAACCCTGCTCCTCTCAGCCTGGATGCAGCCCTGTTATCCAGAAGCCTGAGCCCTGATGGTCCTGAGGAGACAAAGCTCCCGCCAGCTGCTCACGGGGCAGAGCCTAAAGGCAAAGCGTCCTGCGCCCGCGGGTCAGAGGGGGCTTTGGCGCCCCCCTGCGGGCCACAGGAGAAGAGCGGGCAGCCCGGCGCTCACAGACCTCAGAGGGCTCACCCAGAAGCAGCTCTGCTGCGAGCACTCAGACTGGAAGCCCAAACTGAAATGGAGCAGAATAGCTCCATGACCCTCCGCAAAACATGGCTAAGGAACAATCAGAGCCTGTATGGAATGCAGCCATAAAAAGGAACACATGTGAGTTTGTTCTAATAAAGGGAGGGAAGTCAGTCAAAGAGAGAAAAACATGGAATCTAGAAGGATGTACTGACGAGTCTGTCACAGAGCAGCAATGGAGGTGCAGACATAGAGAACAGACTCCAACGAGGTGGGGAACAAGAGGAGAGGTGAGATGAATGGAGAGAGCAGCATGGATGCAGTACACCAACCTTTGTAAAATAGACAACCAATGGAATTTGCTGTATGATTCAGGGACTCAAACTGGGGCTCAGTAGTAACCTAGAGAGGTGGGAATGCGTCGAGGTGGGAGGGAGATTCCAAGCAACGAGGACATAGGTACACTATGGTCAATTCATGTGGATGTATGACAAATCAAACCAAATTGAACAAGCAATGATCAATCAACTAAAAAGAATAACTGTTTAAAAAATATGAACATACACACAAACTTTGCAACAAGGTAACTCCATTTTAAAAACTATTGAAATTTTAGAAACTACAAACGTTTCTACATGACCTTCGGTCTGGTGATCAGGTCTAACATACACAAACAAGCCAACTTACCAATTATGAATACAAATGAGTTAACACATTGCCTTTTATCATTTCATACATTTACCCTGTGGAGGACCTTACTCGAGAGAACAAAAAGAAACTGCTAAATGAACCACGGACCACCCACCCTGGCCAGGCAACAGAGAAAAGAAAACACTTGCAGGAGTCATCTCACAACAGGAGGTCCTGGAAGGAACAAGGAACGAACAAGCTACCACAACCAGAATTCTGGAGAGGTCAGGAGATGGGAGGCTCCAGTTCAAGAGTCCTACCAACCTCCAGGATGCACTTCGCTGGAATCCATCTCGGCTGAGTGATGCGTGTGCCCCCAAGAAGGATCCCAATTCAGAATGCCTGGCAAGAGACAAACCAGAAATGAACCCGATGACCATAAAACCTGAGAGTGCGAGCCACGTGACAGAGTGGTTCTCTCCGTTTCCCTCACCCTCCTGCCCTCCACCCCGGCAGCCCTTCCCAATGAAGCCTCTCGCTTGGACAGCACTCCTCTCCTCAGACAACTCATTGCCCAGTGTCAGACAAGAACTCACTCTCAAGCCCTGGAAGGGAACCCCCTTCCTTCATCAAAAGCAATATCCAGGAGAAAAGAGCTTCAAAACGCTATCTTGCAGAGAAGGAAATCAGACAAGGCAATGGCAGCCGCCTCCAGTACCATTGCCTGGAGAATCCACGGACAGAGGAGCCTGGTAGGCTGCAACCCCGGGGTCACTAAGAGTCGGACACGACTTCACTGAGTGACTTCACTTTCACTTTCACTTTCATGTACTGGAGGAGGACATGGCAACCCACTCCAGTGTTCTTGCCTGGAGAATCCCAGGCGACAGAGGAGCCTGGTAGGCTGCTGTCTATGGGTCGCGCAGAGTCAGGCACGACTGAAGCGACGCCGCAGCAGCAGCAGAGAAGGAAATGGCACACCTGCAGTTACTCTGGTCTCAGAAATCCTAGGGACAGAGGAGCTTGGTGGGCTACAGTCCAAAAGCAGGGCATTTCTGACGGGAGGAAACAGTCCCAGGGAAGCTGAGCTGCTCACAAAGGCCCAGAGCTTTGGATAGCACACCACAGAGCTGTGGCTGAGGATTCCCAGCTGCCATGCCTCTTGATCCTGGCCTCTTTCACTAG
>NW_017215522.1:0-13848 GCF_001704415.2 Capra hircus
ATATATGATACATAATACGAATAATATACAGTGGGTCATTCTTTTTTCTATTCTGCCACAGCTAACTGACTGGAAGTCAGTTGTCGTAACTACTACTAACAGAAGACCCTCACCGATGAGTGAAGATATATAGGAAAATCCATAATAGATCTAAAAACCGTCAAAGATAAAATGGTCATGAAAAAATACAGTGACAGTTTAGTTGGTATAAGAAACAGGATGATTATGAAAGCAAAGCCAACAATCATGGATAGGCCATGGAAGCCCGTGGCTGTCACGAGTGTTGACTTGTATCCTTCATCTGAGGTTGTTAAAAGTGCGTGGTAAAATCCAGAGGTTTGCAGCAGTGGTAACCTCCTGAGCAGACTGAAATCCAAAGGGTTTCCAGAATATCCTGACGATTTCCATCTACTAGGCTGTGGTGAGCTCAAGCAATACATACTCCAGAGGACAGAAGACAGACGTCTACTGCACTTAGGGAGAAAGGGAATGTTGCTGCTCGGCCTAGTACAAGTGTAGAAGCAACACCTCGGTGATTCGATCTTTAAAGACTCCATACATATGAGAAAGACTGGTATGAATAATCCTTCAGAAGCGCCTTCTCAGACCTCCTCCCATCATAAGCACAAGCATAATGAAAACACTGAGTTTTCATGGGCTCACGCAAAATTAGACTCACTTATGACTTTGCTTTGAGAAGAGTTGAACTACTCATTGTTTAAGAGAAATGACCCTTTCTTCTCTGAAGACTTGTGAATCATTCATAGGGTGTGGTGAATAAACTACTTAAGGATCTAATCCATAAAAATGCGATAGGCTAAGCACAGAGATGTTTTTCTCCCTTTCTCAAAGGATGGAACATTTTGTATTTGCACTGACTTTATGTCTTGACTTCATGTACAATTAGATATTGATTTTTTTAGTTGACATACAATAGGACTAAAAATATTGATATAATACTGATAACTCATGTTGGTATGTGTGGTTGTCACATAGGATTCACAGGAGATTTAGATTCACAGTTGTCAACGTAAAGGATGAATGCTATTTAGCTTCTTCGTGACTCTAGACCACGAATGAAGAGTTTTCCTCAACATATTTCACTGAGGGAAATACAAGGATGATAGGCATAATACTATGCTTCGACTCACGGATATCGAAGCATTGTTCACAATACAGATCTGATTTTCGAAATCAGGGTTCTTTCAGTGTCCTTGAACAGCATTTGTTTTTCTGGATACAGAAGAAAAAACTCATGAGGATCAAACTGGTTCCCAGAAAACATGTGTATGAATTGTTATCTTCCTGAACCAGGGATCAAACCCACATCACTTCCACCTCCTGCACTGGTAGGCAGAGTATTTCTTTATCAACTGCGCCACCTGGGAATCGACATACATTTCAAGGACCACTGCCATCAGCTTCTACTGTTCATGACCAAACTAGGAGAAACAACATTGGAAGAAGGACTCATAAGGGTACTCATAGGAAGTACTCATAAGTCAAGGAACCGTTCTACTGGGTCCTCTCGTTATTACTGGGACAAGTCAGTTCCTCCGATGATGATGGGTATAACTGAAAAATTATTACAAATGCATGGGATGCGATGTCTACATGATAAATGTGTTCCTCTTATACTATTGCTTCAGGGATGTCTACTTCCGCATGAACGACTGCACTACAAGGGATGCCTGCTATTCCAGCTCAAGCAACAGATAGTCAAGTGCAGATCATTGTCCTTTGTTGAAAATAATCAGCAGTTTGTCAACATAGGGAACATGCCGGAGGAACCCTTGGGATGGAACTCTAAAAACAGGTTGGGCCCTCTTTTTGCCAGGCCCTGCGATAAAATACAAATCAGAAAAAGAAAAATAGCATCGGTTTTGTCAGGACTTCCTCATCTTTTCTTTCTCGGTAGCAGGAAGCAGACGTTGAGGCCAGAGGACTGCAGGATTTCATTGTGAACTAACGTTGGGTGGGGTGGAGGCTCATCACTCTAGTAAGAATGTGGCTCACTAAAACGGAATTTCATTCACTTCATGGACATAGAGTTCTAGAATCCTTCATTAAGGAATTCAATAAGCTATATTTCCTTACACCTTCACAATCTCTTGGTTTACAAGAATGTCAATTGCTAGTGTTACAGGTAGTATGAGTGTATAAATGATGACGAGCAATGACAGGAAGTTTATTTATTCTCTGTTTGAATTCTTGAGTTTTTATATAATTTTTTATAATATCCTTACAGATGTAAATATTTTAGTGACATGTATAAATACACGTTGAGTAGTGCTATGATAACTCATAGTGTTGCCACAATAAATATCATGGTTATTATGTGCTTTTCATATATTCCTTTGGAGATTCTCTTGCATTACACATCATCATAAGATATTTAATAGTTTCCTAAACTGTACAGTAGGTCCTTGTGGCTTCTTTTATATATGGTAATGTATTTGTTAATAATTCAAACAAAAACTGGTACACAAATATTCATAGTGACATTCACAATAGCTCAAAGGTAGAACTCATTCAAGTGTCCGTTGGTGGGAGACTGAATATGCAACGCAAGGTATATTCAGAAGCTTGAACGGTATTCCACCATACAAAAAAGTACATTAAATGGTGCTGCCACTCTGCAAGACATTACACAAATGACTCCAAAACGAACACGTGGAAGAAATACATAGTTCGATTCCAATTCATGCTATGTACCCAAAAGGATTGGGAAAGGGGGCTGAAAAAAATGGATACTCCTTCCGTCATACTCACAACAGCATGATTCACACTGGCAAACAAACAGAAGCAATCGAAGTGTCCATGGCAGCCAATTCCATAAACAAACTGTGGTATACACACAATGGAATCTGATTCGGCCCTTCAAAGTCAGTAATTCTGACAATGCGACAATGTGGACAAACCTTATGGTCATTAGATTAAGTGAAATAAACCAGACCAAAAAAAGACAAACGTTCTGTGATTCCGCTCATATGAGATATCCAAACAAGTCAAATCTGTCAGAAATAGCAGAAAGTGATTCCGACCGATCGAAAAGAGTTCATGTTTCATGGACCTCAGTTTCCCTTGGAAAAACTGACTTCCCATCATATCTCCAAAACCAATTAGACAAATAACTGGAAGCTATATCCAGTCAAATGAATGTAGACATAATGTTACAGTGTACACCAAACTCACTCAAACTTCTCAACAGACAAAAGGCAAAACTGTATCTGTGGCACCTCAGCTTAGCTTAAAACTGTATCTACGGTACCTCACTTCTGCTTATAAAATTTAACAACAACAACAACACACTAAAGGCTATCCAAAAAAGGATAGAAAACACATATAACATCAACTTTAAAAAATTAGAAATTGAAACGGTGAAAAACCTTATTCACAAAACTTAAACACAAGCCACAGGAAACTATATTTATAAAATAGATATCTGATAAAGGATTGTTCTCCAAATATACCAAAAAATCTAGAACAATCTCATAAAATATGTATACACCTAAACACCTGGCCTACAAAAATATAAAGATAGTAAATAAGCCTATCAAAAAGACTCAAAACCACATAGCATTAGGAAATGACAAACTAAAATAACAGTGAGGTAGCACTGCACACCTATTAGATCCAGTCAACTCAAGAAAAGGGGGTAGGGCACAGCTTCTCCGGTGGCTCAGTGGTAAAGAATCTGCCTGACAATGCAAGACACTCTAGTTCGATCCCTTACCCCAGAAGATCCCACAAGCCACAGAGAAACATAGCTGGATTTTTCCACAGCTAAACAAGGCTCACCTGTGACCTGAATCCTTCATGTCCAGCACTTACTAAACAGCTTTGAAAACATGTCCAGACAAAAAAGGATCGCATGATTATATACAACAGCTCGACTTGGAATCACTACAAACTTTCAAATATCAGGATGTCTTCAGTAGATGACAGTGTAAACAAATGGGGATACATGCAAAGTGAAGGGGAGCAAATGCTACCACAAAATATACCACCTCAGCATGAGGATTAGTTGGCACCCAATTAACTTTTCTTTTTTTAGAGGACACATGATCATCTCTGAAACCCAAGTTCAAGACAGCTCTTCTGTGAGTCACATTTACCAGAGAAATCTCATTTCAAAGGAATCCTCTCTATATGCCAGATAGAAGGATGAGACACAGTCTTTTGAAACTCTTTTTTCTTTTCTATCGATAGGGAAAGCTAAGCCGTAAATCTGCACAGCCACCATACCCTTCCTTTCCTTTGGTTGTATTTTTTTAAATATTTGTTTCTGTTTTCATTTGGCTGCGCCAGGTCAACCTTCATTGAGGCAAGCCAGATATTTAGCTACAGCATGCAAATTCTCTGTTGTGGCATGGGAGATCTAGTTCTTGGATCAGGAAATGAACCTGGGCCTCCTTCTTTGGGAGTGTCCAGTCTCAGCCACTGGACCACCAGGAAGTGCCTGTTTTGTTTTCAGATGAAGATGGAATCTAAGGTGATATCTTGGGCCATTTCAGTCACTGACTCAGTTTCCTGAGTTTGTCCAAAGCACGCACAAGGTGCACATTATTAAACTGGTTTGCAAAACAAGAAAAGGTTGTCTGCTACAACACTGTATGCTTACAAATATCTAAATGGTAAATGGCATAGTATTGATTTTTCATTACTATGGGGGAGAAAGAATGCAGGATTCATACATGTTACAACACTGAATAAATATTCAAACCATCTTCAGTGAAAAAAAAATCCACATAGAAAAGGCCACCCAGAACCCTTATTCACCATGTCTGCTTTCAATCCATCAAGTTTGTCCAAATAACTGAAAATCTCAGTAACACTCTAAATAAAGAAAAAAGGATGAAGATGGAAACAAAAGATATATTCATACACTTGAACATTGCAAAGTGGAAGTGGGCGGTGGATTACATTATAACGTAGATACCATATGATTTCCTGATTTTGGAGATTATGTGCTGGTTCTGCAGAAGGTACCCATTTTGGATAAAACACATAGAGTCTTTTAGATGATGTGGCAAATGCTAGCACTTGTTCCCATTGCTAGGCATTTTCTGTACATTTTAAATGACTGGAAAGTATACTAGGTTTCAAAACAACCATGTCAATACCACAAAAGAAATTTAGAGTAGACAGGCAGGAAGCTTTCTGATACAGGCCAAGACTTACCCAGACGAAGTTCAAGGGAAGCTGCGATGCTCACTGCCCTTGAAGGAGTCCACGTGGAATGAAGAAGTACTGTGGGAAGTCTCTTAGTAACCACCATGTCTTGGGTCCTCTGGATGACCTACTGCAGGAGAAACAGATGTTACAGATAAAACGTTCCACATCACTTCACAAAATGTTGTTAGACTACTTTCAGTAAAGCTGAATCATTTGGGATCAATTTACAATCATATAATAGACTACCATTTACAGTCCAAAAATCACTTGCATTTCTAGACACTCATAACAATCAGAAAAAAAAATTAAGAAACTCCCACTTAAAGAAAACATCTAGCAACAAACTTAATCAAGAACATAAAAGACCAGTAGTCAGAAAACTAGAAAGCACTGATAAAGAAACCAAAGAAAACACAAATACACAGAAAACTATTCCACGCTCATGCACTGGAACAATGAGGAATTAAAAGGTCCATTCCAACCAAAGTCATCAACAAATACACGGACTGCAATCACAAAATAACATTCAATGGCATTTTTCACAGAAATAGAAATAGTCCTCATATTAGACTGCTACTGTTGACCAGGACCTTAAACGGCCAAAAAGACTCTGAGAAAGAGGAACACAGCTGGAGGCATCTTCCTAACCCTCTTCAAACTACATCACGGAGCTGTAGTGACCACCACAGTGAGGAACTGGCAGGAACACAGACACATGGACTCCAGGAGAGAATAGAGAGCCCAGAAACGAACCCACATGTACATGGTCAGTTCCTGAAAATCAAACCAGGAACGAGCGAAGAGGAAAGGACAGTCTTCTCAAGAAACAGTGACAGGAAAACGGCCACCTACACGGAAGAACATCAGTGTTCATCCTCTACATCATCTAACGCAAATCGAACTGAAAACCCACCGCTTTGCACACGGAGCTCTTTCCCCCTGAGTCCTCCGAGATGGACCTCCAGTCAGCCCTCAGCTGGACACAGGAAACGTCTACTCCGTCCTCATTTTTCGCTCTTGCAGCGCCTCCCTGCTGGTGGGCACTGAGGCAACCCTGCTCCTCTCAGCCTGGATGCAGCCCTGTTATCCAGAAGCCTGAGCCCTGATGGTCCTGAGGAGACAAAGCTCCCGCCAGCTGCTCACGGGGCAGAGCCTAAAGGCAAAGCGTCCTGCGCCCGCGGTCAGAGGGGGCTTTGGCGCCCCCCTGCGGGCCACAGGAGAAGAGCGGGCAGCCCGGCGCTCACAGACCTCAGAGGGCTCACCCAGAAGCAGCTCTGCTGCGAGCACTCAGACTGGAAGCCCAAACTGAAATGGAGCAGAATAGCTCCATGACCCTCCGCAAAACATGGCTAAGGAACAATCAGAGCCTGTATGGAATGCAGCCATAAAAAGGAACACATGTGAGTTTGTTCTAATAAAGGGGAGGGAAGTCAGTCAAAGAGAGAAAAACATGGAATCTAGAAGGATGGTACTGACGAGTCTGTTCACAGAGCAGCAATGGAGGTGCAGACATAGAGAACAGACTTACAGACGAGGGTGGGGAACAAGAGGGAGAGGGTGAGATGAATGGAGAGAGCAGCATGGATGCAGGTACACCAACCTTTGTAAATAGACAACCAATGGGAATTTGCTGTATGATTCAGGGAACTCAAACTGGGGCTCAGTAGTAACCTAGAGAGGTGGGAATGCGTGCGAGGTGGGAGGGAGATTCCAGAGCAAGAGGACATAGGTACACCTATGGTCAATTCATGTGGATGTATGACAAATCAAACCAATATTGTAAAGCAATGATCAATCAACTAAAAAGAAATAACTGTTAAAAAAATATGAACATACACACAAACTTTGCAACAAGGTAACTCCATTTTAAAAACTATTGAAATTTTAGAAAACTACAAACGTTCTACATGACCTTCGGTCTGGTGATCAGGTCTAACATACACAAAACAAGCCAACTTACCCAATTATGAATACAAATGAGTTAACACATTGCCTTTTATCATTTCATACATTTACCCTGTGGAGGACCTTACTCGAGAGAACCAAAAAGAAACTGCTAAATGAACCACGGACCACCCACCCTGGCCAGGCAACAGAGAAAAGAAAACACTTGCAGGAGTCATCTCACAACAGGAGGTCCTGGGAAGGAACAAGGAACGAACAAGCTACCACCAACCAGAATTCTGGAGAGGTCAGGAGATGGGAGGCTCCAGTTCAGAGGTCCTACCAACCTCCCAGGATGCACTTCGCTGGAATCCATCTCGGCTGAGTGATGCGTGTGCCCCCAAGAAGGATCCCAATTCAGAATGCCTGGCAAGAGACAAACCAGAAATGAACCCGATGACCATAAAACCTGAGAGTGTGAGCCACGTGACAGAGTGGTTCTCTCCGTTTCCCTCACCCTCCTGCCCTCCACCCCGGCAGCCCTTCCCAATGAAGCCTCTCGCTTGGACAGCACTCCTCTCCTCAGACAACTCATTGCCCAGTGTCAGACAAGAACTCACTCTCAAGCCCTGGAAGGGAACCCCCTTCCTTCATCAAAAGCAATATCCAGGAGAAAAGAGCTTCCAAACGCTATCTTGCAGAGAAGGAAATCAGACAAGGCAATGGCAGCCCGCTCCAGTACCATTGCCTGGAGAATCCCACGGACAGAGGAGCCTGGTAGGCTGCAACCCCGGGGTCACTAAGAGTCGGACACGACTTCACTGAGTGACTTCACTTTCACTTTTCACTTTCATGTACTGGAGGAGGACATGGCAACCCACTCCAGTGTTCTTGCCTGGAGAATCCCAGGGACAGAGGAGCCTGGTAGGCTGCTGTCTATGGGGTCGCGCAGAGTCAGGCACGACTGAAGCGACGTGGCAGCAGCAGCAGAGAAGGAAATGGCACCACCTGCAGTACTCTGGTCTCAGAAATCCTAGGGACAGAGGAGCTTGGTGGGCTACAGTCCAAAAGCAGGGCATTTCTGACGGGAGGAAACAGTCCCAGGGAAGCTGAGCTGCTCACCAAAGGCCCCAGAGCTTTGGATAGCACACCAGAGCTGTGGCTGAGGATTCCCAGCTGCCATGCCTCTTGATCCTGGCCTCTTTCACTAGATACGTGTGTGGAAAACTAGAATCTCAAATATGCCCTGGTGGTTCCATAGTCAAGAATCCACCTGCCAGTGCTGGAGATGCATGTGCGATCCCTAGGATGGGAAGATGCCACATCCTATGGAGCCCGTGTGCCACAACTGCCGAGCCTGTGCTCTAGATCCTGGAAGCCACGATGCCGAGTTCACATGCCGCAGCCACTGAAGCCCGTGAGCCTGTGCCCCTCAACAAGAGGACACACTGCAGTGAGAAGCCTGCAAACCACTCGTTATGGCCCATGCTCACCAAAACTAGAGAAAAGCCCACACACAAAGATGCAACACAGCCAACAATCAATACAACTCTTTTCCTAAACAAATGCACATCTGACAAAGAAACTGTACTCGAATTGTCCAAGAACACTAGAGCAAACAAGCCCATTCATAATTGGTAACGACTGAAATAGACACCTGGCCACTGAGGGTATACTGATAGTAAACTATCATACAAAAACATACTCAAGATACTGGTGCGATGCACGCAGAGCCCCCTTTGAAAGACAATCTGACAGTTTTTTTTTTTCAGTAACCACGTGGGACAAGCACTGAATTCTGTGTATGACAAGCGGTGGAAGCCAGGTATCTTACCATTGGAAGGCAAAGTTCCAGATAAACAAAAGGAAACGTTACAATGTCCATGTCGTGGTGGATCAGGTTGGAGACATCATCACAAATTACCTTTAACTGAATATGTTCAAAGGTGAGCTGGAATACATGGAGATATATCTCCATGTATTGTCAGCTGAGCATATTGAGCTCCTACATGTATGTTTTAAATATCCTTCTCTAATAAAAGGGAACAGGAAACATCTCCGATGGCCTGGTGGTAAAGAAGCTGCCTACCGATGCAGGGAACACGGGTTCAATTCCTGTGTAGAAGATTCCACACGCCCAGGGGCAATGAAGCCCTTGAACAACTCTTGACGTTTGCATGCTCCAGAGCCCAAGTTCTGCACACAGAGAAAGCACTGCAATGAGAAGCCATGGCACAGCAACTAGAAGGTAGCCTCTGCTCACTACAACTAGACAAAGGAGCAATAAAGACCCAGCACAGTCAAAAATAATGTCATGTTAAAAAAAGGACAGTTCTTTGAAGAAATGACTGAGACTAGGGGTGAGACTGTAAATATATGAGCCAGGGTCATCTTCAATTATGAGAAATTAAAGAAACTAAAGACAACTATCAAGCTGTCCAAACGGATACAAATGAATGACGACACAGTGTTATCTGTATACACCAGCAAATAACAATCTGAAAGGGAATTGAAACAAACAATTCCCCTTCAATCACGTCAACATTAATAAAAGACTTTGCTATGGATGGAATGAGGATGACAAGACTGGCACACTGGAAATGATACATGATTGCTGAAAAATACCCTCAAGCCATGGACAGAGACTCCATAGCGATGACAAGACTTCAGTTGGCAATACCGTGGAATGCATCTGCCATCTGAAATGAAGATTCAATATGAATTACAAAAGGCTGAAAGGTGGCTGCTAAACCACAAAAGATGCCAGCATTCTTGGCCTCCAGAGGAGAATTCAATCCAGGGCAAGTGACGAAGCTTGATGGCTCAGAGGTTTTCTGTGAAAAAGTTTGATTCAAGTAGAAAAGAGATCGAGAGAGCTGCTGACGTAGACATTCAAAGGGGGAAGAAAGAGTACCCCCTGCTAGTCTTTAGCCAGATTGTATACAGCCACTAGCAGTCTGCTAAGGAAAGAAAGACAATGTCTCAGAGAATGGCACCAGGCCCCTCACCCACAGCATGCATTGAGATCACATTGGCAGCAGATGAGTCATCCCAGGCCAGAAAATGATGGACATGAATCTTGAAGAAAGGCAGATTTCCAAGCAAATATATAGTTTCATTCACAGAGGTTAAGAGAACCAGGTATGAGTAAGACAAACCGGTTTGTCGAGTCGTTTCTGAGCCCTTAGGGGGAACTGACCTGAAGACATTAACATACCTTAAGACAAACATTTCCATAAGAACAATGCATTGCTTAGTTCAAGGTTTGAGAAAAGTTAAATTCAGGTGGAGCCAGGAGTTGTCATGGCAACACAGAATTTTCAGAGAAACCTTCTTTTACATTTGTATCAAGATGGAGAAAAAAAAACCGCAGCCCTCTTTGGTCTCCTCCTGCTCTTAAGAGAGAGAAAAAAACGTCTGACACTTGCAGTTTATTTTCTCTGTCTGGAGACCCCTGGCCTTCCTGCCTGTTATCCTCTCCAGGCCTGTAGGAAGCAATACACTCGGCTGCTTGGGAAAGCGCGCGGGTCTGAGCTGTATGCAAAGGGGTGAAGCGGTAAAACCCTCGGCCCAAAGGCGAGGCTTTTCTGCGATCGCCATTTCAGTCGGCTCCGAGACTGCAAACAAAGGGCAGAAGACATGGTTCCCTGCTCCGCCGAGTCCGAGTTCCCTTACCTGTGGTCCACAGCCCTGCGCTCTGCTCGCTGGATGCCAATCGACGGGGACCCAGGAGCCCACGAAACGAGCAGTCCCAGCTGCAATGGCGAGCCCTGAGAGCACAACTGGGGACCCCTGGCCCGAGGCGCCGCCATGTTCACCCCCGCCCCAGACCCGCTCCCGTGAGCCGCGCCCCTGACCAGCCGCCCAGGCTCGCCCCGCCCCCGAGCGCGCGCACGGTGCGCCCCGCCCCCACCCCCCTGCCAGGCCAGGCCCGCGGGACCGCGACTGCCTCCAGGGGAAACACAAGGACAAGCAGATCCACCCCACCGAGACAACCCAAGCTTTTTCTCAGCTCATCTGTCTATGATTTAGGGATAAGAAGCAAAGATGACCTAGGACAGCCATGATATTCTATAGAGCCAGACCCTGGCGCGCAGAGGCTTGAAGAGGGCCGGAGCGCTGCCTGAAACAGCAAGCCTCTGTAGCATAGCGGTTAGGCAGGCTGGTAAGTCAGGCAGACTAGGGTCTGTAGGTCAGGAGTTCAAGTCCCGGGTTTAACTCTTTCCCTTTTAGGGGGCGGGGGACCACAAGAGGCGGGGCTTAGACCAGAAAAGTTTCTTTTGATTTTAGAGGTTTATTGTGAAGCTTAGGGTTAGGGTTCGGGCAACCCCCCAACTCGCTCGGGTTCGGGTTCGGGGTTAGGGTTAGAATTCGGGGAACCCCCCTCTTCTTAGAGTTCGGGTTTGGTTAGGTCAGGTCAGGGTCAGGGTTCAGGTTACGGTTAGGGCTTAAAGTGAGCGCTAATGGGGCCCATAGTTCTTTATTAGCCTGCCCTGGCGGGCCGAGGCTTGAAGAGTGCCTGGGAGCAGCATGAAACCCCGGGGGCTTTGTTAGCATAGCGGTTAGGCTGACGGGCCGAGTAAACATGCAATCTGGCTTTGTGGGTCAGAAGTTCCAGTCCGGGCTTGCCTTTTTTGCTTTGAGCGGATGGGGGACCGCAAGGGCGGGGCTTAGGCCAGAAAAGTTTCTTTTTCTTTTAGAGTTTTATTGTTAGGTTAGGGTTAGGGTTAGGGTGCCGGCATCCCCTCAACTTGTTAGGGTTCAGGTTCAGAGTTCGGGTTACGGGAATCCCCTCCCTTCTTAGGGTTTGGATTCGGGGTTAGGGTTCAGGGTTCGGTTTGGGGTTTGGAGTTCAGGGTTTGGGGGTTCCGGTTCGCGGTTCTCGTTTTTGGGTTTTCCGATTAGGGGTTCAAGGTTCAGCTTAGGGGTTTGGTTTGGGATCAGGTTATGGTTCTCGTTCAGATTAGGGGTTTGCAGTTGGGGTTTGGGTTTGAGGATCGGTTAAGGTTTGGGGTTTGGGCTCGCGGTTTGAGTTTGGGGCTTGGGTTTGGGGTTTGGGGATCAGGTTAGGGGTTCTCGGATTGGTTTAGAGGTTCGCAGTTGGGGTTTGGGTTTGAGGTTAGGGTTAGGGGTTTGGGTTTGAGGTTCACGGTTGGGTTGGGATTTGGGATTCGGGTTAGTTTGGGTTTGGGGTTTGGGTTAGGGGTTCGCGGTTAGGATTTGGGGGTTTGGGGTTCGGTAGGGATTCTCGGTTCGGGTTAGGGTTGGCAGTTTAGGTTAAGGCTTAGGGTTTGGGTTTGGAGTTTGGGATTTGGGTGAGGGGTTCGCGGTTTGGGTTCCAGTTATGGGTTTGGGGTTTGGGAGGGTTGGGGGTTGGGGATTAGGGGTTCGGTTTCTGGCGTTGACGGTTTGGGTTAGGATTAGGGGTTTAGGATTTGGGTTTGGGTTTGGGGATTCGGGTTTGAGGTTCCGATTAGGGGTTGAGTATGTGAGGTTTGTGGTTCGGGGTCGAGATTTGAGGTTTGGGTTTGGGGTTCAGGGGATTGGGTTCATGGTTTGGGTTGGGGGTGTGAGGTGCAGTTTCGAGTTTTGCTGTTCGGGTTAGGAATTAGGGTTGGCAGTTCGGGTTCGGCTTAGGTTTGTTTGGGTGTGCGGTTTTGATTTGAGGTTTGGGGTTGGGTTCCGGTTAGGGTTTGGGGTTTGGGGTTCGGGTTAGCAGTTTGGAGTTTGGGTTTGGGGGTTGGGGTTTCGGGGTTTAGGGTTCGGTTTTGGTGTTTGCGGTTTGGGATTGGGGTTTGGGATTTGGGGTTCAGGTTAGGGGTTTGCGATTCGGCGTTAGGGGTTTGGGTTCGGGTTCGGGTGGGGGGGTACAGGTTAGGGTTTGGGTTCAGGTTTGGGGTTCCGTTTAGGGGTGTGCGGTTGGGGTTTGGGGTTCGGGCGGGTTCGGGTTGGGTTCTGGATTGGGGTTCGGAGTTATGGATTCGGGGTTGGGCTACGTGTTTCAGGATTTGCGGTTCGGGGCTTGAGGTCGGGGTTTGGGTTTGGGGTTTAGGGCTCGGGTTAGGGGTTTGGTTAGGGTTAGGGGTTCACGGTACGGTTAGGTGTTTGGGGTTCGGAGTTTGGGGATTGGGTTAGGGGTTTGAGTTCGGGGTAAGGGGTTTGGATTCCCTGTTCAGGTTTGGGTTTGCGGTTGGGATAGGGTTCAGATTCAGGATATGGGTTTGGGGTTCGGGTTCCATGTTTGGGTATGGTTGGTTTGGGGTATGTGGTTCATTGTTTGGGGTTTGAAAGCCCTCCTTGCAGGGAGCTAGGTGCGCCTCCAGTACGGCAGAGCTCTGGCTCTGCTCAGAGCCCCGATCTGGCAGAGTTCCCGTCGCGAGGCTGCTCTGCCATGGCGAGCCTTGCCCAGACTTACCTTGCTTTTAGGCTCCCTCCCTAGGAAGAGCAGGCTGTGTGAGGCTGGGAGACGCCACTGGCGCCTTCCTGGCTTCAGCTCTTCCCCTGCCTTGCCTTTGCACTTAGGTCCCAAGCGTCCTTGAGGAGGCTCAGGGGCTGGTGGTTGCACACTACCAAGGCGCTCCAGAAGTGAGAAGTTCTGTAGGAGGGATCGAAAGGGCAACAGCAGGGCTCCTTCAGCGGTTGCTTGCCGCCCAGACTCAGCGCCAACGGAGAGCACCAGGTTCCAAGGGCCCTGGCTGGGTTTGCAGCCCGAACACCAGAGGCTGACTCCGTGGTGCCCTAGAAAGTGTGTGACAGACGTAGGTTCCCCGCCACTCTCCTCCCCAG
>NW_017215523.1:0-13848 GCF_001704415.2 Capra hircus
CCTTATGGCAGAAAGTAAGAAGAACTAAAGAGTCTCCTGATGAAAGTGAAAGAGGAGAGTGAAAAAGTTAGCTTAAAGCTCAGCATTCAGAAAACTAAAATCATTGCATCCAGTCTCATCACTTCATGGCAAATAGATGGGAAAACATTGGAAACAGCAGCAGACTATTTTGGGGGCTTGGAAATCACTGCAGGTGATGGCTGCCTCCATGAACTTAAAACATATTTATGACTTGGAAGAAAAGTGATGACCAAACTAGACAGCATATTAAAAAGCCGAGACGTTGCTTTGCCAACAAAGATCCATCCAGTCAAGGCTATGGTTTTTCCATATGTCATGGATGGATATGAAAGATGTACTATAAAGAAAGTGACAGCTGAAAATTGGATGCTTTTGAACTGTGGTGTTGGAGAAGATGCTTGTAGGTCGCTTAGACTACAAGGAGACGCAACCACTCCATCCTAAAGGAAATCAGGTCTGAATATACATTGGAAGGACTAATACTGAACCTGAAACTCCAATACTTTGGCCACTTGATGTGAAGAGCTGACTCACTTGGAAGTTGCTTTGATTTGCCTGTGAGTGTGGGAGCCCTCCCTGGGCAAAGGGCCTCAGGGGTCATTGCACTGAATCACGACCTCCAAGCAAGCGCATTCCAGCTGTGTGACATTCAGGAAGCAGGAGACTGGGAAAACTATCTTCCTTAGAGGAAGGAAAAGTCATCCACAGAGAGTGTGTTTTCAGGCCTCTCTTTGCAGCAAGTGTTTTGCTTCTCAGACATCAGAGCTGCAGGCTTGCTCTGAGGGCCTCAATTGCCAGAGTCAGGGCTGTGTGTCTCACTGCACTTTCCAAGCATTGCAGACACATTCCTCGGTTGGAGCAGTGCTTCCCATGAGAAAGAAGCCTCGGGAGTGTGTCTGAGCGGGCTGAGTGCCATGCTAGGGTCACCTAGTCGAGGGCACCTTGCACATCCAATGGGCCCCAGGCGAGTAGCTATGGACCTGGCCCTTCGGCTGAGATATCCCAAAGCAGGGAACAAAGCTAGCTCTGTCAGAAGGAGGAAAACAGCAATGGGATGGATTTTCCAAGCAGTTGCTAAGTCACACCACGTTAGGGCTCCCCGGGAAAGAAATGCAAATTTTGGCCTCTAGGCCCAGTATCCAGATGTGTGCACAGGATATTTTCCCCACAGGATCCAAGAATGTTCCAGACAGACCTAAAGCTCACTAGCTCTCTCCTGCAGAGGAAATGAAATATTGTTGCTGAACCACGAAAAGATGCTGGGATTCTTGGCTTATGGAGGAGAAGAATTCAATCCAGGGCCCAAGACGAGGCTTGATTGCTCAGAGCTTTTGTGCAATAGAGTTTTATTAAAGGAAAAGGAGATAGAGAAAGCTTCTGACAGAGACATCACAAGGGGCAGAAAGCGTACCCCCTTGCTAGTGTTAGTAATGGAGTTATATACTCTCCAATAAGTTATGACAACGAACAAAAGAATGTCTGGAGGTTGTAAAGACTCACCAGACCTACTCCCATAATTTGCATTTTAAGATAACAGGATTAGCCAGAAGGTTTTTTCCAGAGACCGTCCTCAAGAAGGATGCATGATTGTTATATAATCCTAAGGAGTGTAGAGGGGAAAACAGTTTGTCCTTTCTTCCTCCTTGAGAATTCTAGACCCCTCTCTCCTTGGGACCCTTGAACTTCTTAGAACCTGCCTTGGCAATGACTCTCTCAGAAACATGATTGAACAGCCGTTTGGAGCTTCCTTTGACTTTCCCTGGGAGGGAGGGAGCCCTCCCTGAGCACAGGGCCTCAGGGGCCATGGCCAATGAAAAATAATCTCCCAGCAAGTGCTTTTCAGCCCTGTGTGACTCTCAGCCCACAGGAGGCTGAGAAAACTCTCTTCCTTGGAGGAAGGAAAGGCAGCCCAAGAGTGTGTTTTCAGGCCTGTATCTTGCAGCAAGTGTTTGGCTTGTTAGACAGAAGACCTGCAGGCCTGTTCCAACAGACTCAATGCCAGAATCAGGGCCTTGTGTCTCCCTGCAGTTTCCTGGCCTTGCAAACACATTCCTAGGTGAGAGCAGTCCTGCCCATGGGGAGCAGGCTGCGGGAGTGTGTCTGAGGGGGCCAGGTGTCATGCTGGGGTCACCTGGTCGAGGGCACCTTGCACCTCCAATGGACCCCAGGCAAGGAGTTGCAGGCCACCACCTTGCTTCTGAAATCCCAAAATGGGGAGCAAAGCTCGCTCTGTCAGAGGGAAGAAAACAGCAACAGGATGGATTTTCAACCAGTTGCTAGGCTGTACTGCATTAGGGCTCCAAGGAAGGAAAAATGCGAATTTTAGCCCCTACGACTGGTATCCAGGTGGGCTCCCAGGATGATTTCCCCGCAGGATCCAAGAACGTTCCAGACAGACCTGGGCTCACTAGCTCCCTCCTGCAGAGGAAACGTGATAGAACAGCTGTTTGGAGGTTGCTTTGACTTCCCCTGGGAGGGTAGGATCCCTCCCTGGTGCAGGGCCTCAGGGGCCATTGCCGCTGAGAAATGCCCCCTAAGCCAGACCTTTCCAGCCTTGTATGACTCAGCACGGAGGAGACTGGAAAAGCTCTCTTCCTTGGAGGAAGGAAAGGCAGCCCCAGAGAGTGTGTTTTCACACCTGTATCTTGCAGCAAGTGTTTGGCGTCTCAGACGTCAGACCTCCAGGCCTGCTCCAACGGCCTCAGTTCCAGAGTCAGGGCCGTGTGTCTCCCTGCATTTTCTGAGCCTTGGGAACACATTCCTAGGTCAGAACAGTCCTGCCCATGGGGAAGGAGGCTGCGGGAGTGTGTCTGAGGGGGTCGGGTGCCATGCTGGGGTCCAATAGACCCGGTACCTCCAATAGACCCCAGGACAACAGCGGTGGGGCTCCCCCTGGCTTCCGAAATGCCAAAGCGAGAAGCAAAGCTAGCTCTATCAGAAGGAAGAAAAGAGCAATCGGATGGATGTTCAGGCTGTTGCTGGGGCCGCACCACTTCAGGGTCCCCCCCGAGAGGAACAGGCGCCCTGTGGCCCCTAGGTCCGATATGCAGGTTAACACACAGGGTGTGTCCCCATAGGAGCCAAGAATTTTCCTGACAGACCTAGGCTCACTAGAGCTCTCCCACCGGGCAAAAGGGGTAGAACAGACTGTGGATGTGACTCTGCCTTTCCCAGCGAGCATGGGGCCCTCCCTACGGCCCCGGGCTCCAGGGAAAATTGTCCCTGAAAAATGACCTCCAAGAAGCGCTTTTCCAGCAGGCTGGGATGCAGAGTTCACAGGATGCGGGGAAAGTGATCGTCCTTCAGGGAAGAAGAGGCAGCCACCCAGTGTGTGTTTGCAAGCCTGTGTTTGGAAGAAACTGGTTAGCTCCTTCAAGGGGAGACCTCCAGGTCTGCTCAGAGGACCGAAATTCCAGAGGCAGCACCATGCATCTCCCCTGTCCTTTCTGAGCCTTGGAAAGACATTCCTAGCTTATAGCGGTATTGCTCATGAAGAAGCAGGATGCAGGAATGTGTCAGACATGACTGGGTGCCTTCCTGGGTTCAGCTCCGTGAGGGGCCTTTCCACTCAAAGTAGGTCCCATGCCTCCTTGGGGGAGGAAGTGGGGCCCGCTTGCCTCCAAATGGCCAAAGGCTGGAACAAAGCTAGTTCTATCAGAGGTAAGAAAAGAGCAATTGGATGGATGTGGAAGCTGTTGCTGGGCCGCACTGCTTCAGGCCCCCCACCCCTCCGCCCCCGAGAGAAACAGGCGCCCTGTGGCCCCTAGGTCCTGGATGCAGTTTCACACATAGAATGTGTCCCCATAGGAGCCAAGAATTTTCCTGACAGACCTAGGCTCACTAGAGCTCTCCTACAGAGCAAAGGGGATGGGACAGATGTGTGGCTGTGGCTCTGCCTTTCCCTGGGAGTGTGGAGCCGCTCCCTATGGCCCCGGGCTCCAGGGGAAATTGCCCCTGAATAATGACCTCCAAGAAGCGCTTTTCCAACTGGCTGAGACGTGGAGTTCTCAGGATGCAGGGAAAGCGAGTGTCCTTCGGGGAAGCAAAGGCAGTCACCTGTTATCATTATTTACTAGAATAGTAGGTACCTTCTCCGCTTGGGCAGAGGCCTTCCCTACCTGATCTGAAAAAGAAAACGAAGTAGCTCGCTGATTTGAGAAATAATTCCCAGACTTGGGTTTCCAACCAGTATAGAATCCGACAATGGCCCTGTCTTTGTAGCCGCGTTAATTAACAGGTATGTGAAGCTCTAAATATCAGTGGAAATTACATACAGCATATAGGCCCCAGTGTTCTGGAATGGTGGAAAGAAACAACCAAACTCTTGAAGAGACACTTTCAAAATGGATCATAGAGACTGACTGTACATGGATGGGCTTGCTTCCGGCAGACTTACTCATATTACGGGTAACCGCACGTTCCCACAGTTGTTGTCCTTATTAAATTTTCTATGGGAGACCCCCTCCCACAGTGAGGCAGGTGTTAGCAGATTTGCCACAAGTAAGGGGGTGGGATTTCACAGCAGATGGAACAATTAGGTAAGGTAATAAATCAGGTAACTAAGTTTGTATAAAAAAGAATATCATTCCCCCTTGAGGAACAGATTCATGAATTTGTGCTCAGTGATCAGGTGTGGCTCAATGACTGGAAACACAGTTCCTTGGCCTGACATCGGAAAGGTCCTTATACTGTTGTTTTAGCCACAATTCTGAAAGAGATGGGAATACCAGACCACCTAACCTGCCTCTTGAGAAATCTGGATGAAGGTCAGGAAGCAACAGTTAGAGCAGGACATGGAACAACAGACTGGTTCCAAAAAGGAAAAGGAGTATGTCAAGGCTGTATATTGTCACCCTGTTTATTTAACTGCTATGCAGAGTACATCATGAAACATGCTGGGATGGAAGATACATGAGCTGGAATCAAGATTGCCGGTAGAAATGTCAATCAACTTTGATATGCAGATGACACCACCATTATGGCCGAATGTGAAGAGGAACGGGTATGTCGGGGAACTTCTTGAGTTGCAGCAAGGGTGTGAAGGACCCTTTGGAAGTTCCAGAGGTTAGGTGTGGTTAGTCTCGAGATGCGTCAGCGGAAATGGGCCTCATGTCGCCTGGAATGGAGAGGCTCCTGGATATTCCCGAGTTTCAGCAAGTGCTCTCGAGTTACGACGGGGACTTCAGGGACCCGCTCTGGCGGCCGCAGGAAAGGCCAGTCATCATGCGTGTTGCTAGGGGGCCTCTCGTGATTCCTCTCCCGTCGATGCCGGGGCCTAAGACCTTGTGTGGAGTCGGGGCTGGAAGCTGAGGATTCCTCTCCAGTGCTGACATGGATTTTGGGGTACTTCTGGAGTCTCCATAAGGGAGTCAGGCCTCGTCTCGAGTGGGGGCATGAGCGTGCCCTTTCCTCCCAGCTGTAGCAGCAGTGTCACGCTTCCCCTTGCGTGGACCAAGGGATCTGTGGCTTTCCCTCGAGTCTTTCCCTCGAGGCTTTCCCACAGGGCTGTCCCACGTGTCACGGTGGTGTGAGTCGATCCTCGGCGTCAAAGCCGAGGCAGTGCAGGGAAAACAGGTTCCTGTGGAATGGACTGAGACATCTGGGGGAGTCTTGGAATGGTGGCACGACCCTGCAGTTCCTCTCCCCTTTCCTTTGGAGAGCGCCTCCTCTTGAGATGCGATGGGAATGCCGGGAATTCTTTCCCGACCAAGCAGGGAAAGGATCCCTCATCTCGAGCTACGAGCCGGAAACGGAGCTCCTCTGGATGTGGCCGGGACCCTCCTGCTTCCTCTTGAGTGGGGACGGGTATGTCGGGGAACTTCTTGAGTTGCAGCATGACTGTGAAAGACTCTTTGGAAGTTCCAGAAGTCACGTGTGATTAGCCTCGAGACACCTGAGTGGAAACGGGCCTCATCTCGCCTGGAGGGGAGAACCTCCTGGATTTTACCGAGTTGCGGCAGGTGCTCTCGACTTACGACGGGGACCTCATGGACCCGCTCTGGTGACCTCAGGAAAGGCCAGTCCCCGTGCGAGTTGCTAGAGGACCTGTCGCTATTCCTCTCCCGTCGATGCCAGGGCCTAAGACCTTGTGTGGAGTCGGGGCCGGAACCTGAGGATTCCTCTCCAGGGCTGACATGCATCTTGGGGTACTTCTGGAGTCTCCCCAGGGGAGTCAGTCCTCGTCTCGAGTGGGGGCATGCACGTGCGCTTTCCTCCCGTGCTGTAGCAGCAGTGTCACGCTTCCCTTCGCGTGGATCAAGGGATCTGTGGCTTTCCCTCGAGGCTTTCCCACGAGGCTTTCCCACAGGGCTCTCCCACGTGCCACCGTGGTGTGAGTCGATCCTCAGCGTGATAGTCGAAGCAGTGCAGGGAAAACAGGATCCTCTGGAATGGACTGAGACATCTGGGGGTCCCTTGGAATGGTGGCACGACACTGGGGTTTCTCTCGCCTTTGCTGTTGAGAGCGCCTCCTCTTGAGATGGGACAGGAAAGCCGGGAATTCTTTCCAGACGAAGCAGGAAAAGAATCCCTCATCTCGAGCTACGAGGTGGAAACCAGGCTCCTCTGGATGTGGGCGGGACTCTCGTGCTTCCTCTCGAGTGGAGACGGGTATGTCGGGGAACTCCTTGAGTTACAGCAAGCGTGTGAAGGACCCTTTGGAAGTTCCAGAGGTTAGGTGTGATTAGCCTCGAGACGCCTCAGCGTAAATGGGCCTCATCTCGCCTGGAGGAGAGATGAGTCCTGGATTTTCTCGAGTTCCGGCAGGTGTTCTCGAATTACGACGGGGACCTCAGCGACCCGCTCTGGTGGCCTCAGGAAAGGCCAGTCCCCATGTGAGTTGCTCGGGGGCCTCTCGGGATTCCTCTCCCGTCGATGCCGGGGCCTAAGACCTTGTGTGGAGTCGGTGCCGGAACCTGAGGATTCCTCTCCAGTGCTGACATGGACCTTGAGGTACTTCTGGAGTCTCCCCAGGGGAGTCAGTCCTCGTCTCGAGTGGGGGCATGCACGTGCGCTTTCCTCCGGCACTGTACTAGCTGTGTCACGCTTCCCTTCACGTGGATCAAGGGATCTGTGGCTTTCCTGGAGGCTTTCCCAGGAGGCTTTCCCACAGGACTGTCCCACGTGCCACCGTGTTGTGAGTCGATCCTCGGCTTGAAAGTCGAGGCAGTGCTGGGCAAACAGGTTTCCCTGGAATGGACTGAGACATCCGGGGGACTCTGGGAATGGTGGCACGATCCTGGAGTTCCTCTCGCCTTTCCTGTGGAGAGCGCCTCCACTTGAGATGAGACGGTAATGCCGGGAATTCTTTCCCGACCACGCAGGGAAAAGATCCCTCCTCTCGAGCTATCAGGCGGAAACGGGGCTCCTCTGGATGTTGGCGGGACTCTCATGCTTCCTCTCGAGTGGAGACGTGTATGTCGGGGAACTTCTTGAGTTGCAGTAAGGGTGTGAAGGACCCTTTGGAAGTTCCAGAGGTTAGGTGTGATTAGACTCGAGACGCCTGAGCGGAATTGGGCCTCATCTCGCCTGGAGGGGAGAACCGACTGAATTTTCTCGAGTTGAGGCAGGTGCTCTCGACTTACGACGGGGACCTCAGAGACCCGCTCTGGTGGCCTCAGGAAAGGCCAGTCCCCATGCAAGCTGCTCGGGGGGCCTCTCGGGATTCCTCTCCCACGATGTCGGGGCCTAGGACCTTTTGTGGAGTTAGTGCCGGAACCTGAGGTTTCTTCTCCTGGGATAACATGGATCTTTGGGTTCTTCTGGAGTCTCCCCAGGGAAGTCAGTCCTCGTCTCGAGTGGGGCATGCACGTGCGCTTTCCTCCCGAGCTGCAGCAGAAGTGTCACTGTTCCCTTCGCGTGGATCAAGGGATCTGAGGCTTTCCCACGAGGTTTTCCCACGAGGCTTTCCCACAGGGCTGTCCCACCTGCCACAGTGGTGTGAGTCGATCCTCGGCTTGAAAGTCGAGGCAGTGCAGGGAAAAAAGGTTTCCCTGGAATGGACTGAGACATCTGGGGATCCCTTGGAATGGTGGCACGACACTGGGGTTTCTCTCGCCTTTCCTGTTGAGAGCGCCTCCTCTTGAGATGCGACGGGAAAGCCGGGAATTCTTTCCAGACGAAGCAGGAAAAGAATCCCTCGTCTCGAGCTACAAGGTGGAAACCAGGCTCCTCTGGATGTGGGCGGGACTCTCGTGCTTCCTCTCGAGTGGAGACGGGTATGTCGGGGAACTCCTTGAGTTGCAGCAAGCGTGTGAAGGACCCTTTGGAAGTTCCAGAGGTTAGGTGTGATTAGCCTTGAGACGCCTCAGCGGAAATGGGCCTTATCTCGCCTGAAGGGGAGAACCTCCTGGATTTTCTCGAGTCGTGGCAGGTGCTATCGAGTTACCACAGGGACCTCAGGGACGTGCTCTGGTTGCCTCAAGAAAGGCCAGTCCCCATGCGAGTTGCTAGGGGGCCTCTCAGGATTCCTCTCCCGTCGATGCCAGGGCCTAAGACCTTGTGTGGAGTCGGGACGGAACCTGAGGATTCCTCTCCAGTGCTGACATGGATCTTGGCGTACTTCTGGAATCTCCCAAGTGGCGTCAGTCCTCGGCTCGAGTGGGGTCATGCACGTGCGCTTTCCTCCCGAGCGGTAGCAGCAGTGTCACGCTTCCCGTCTCGTGGATCAAGGGATCTGTGGCTTTCCCTCGAGTCTTTCCCATGAGTCTTTCCCACAGGCTATTCCACTTGCCACCATGGTGTGAGTCGATCCTCGGCGTCATAGTCAAACCAGTGCAGGGAAAACAGGAACCTCCTTCCCACAGTAGGGGGTACACTGTCCCCTTGGCCGGGTATCTCCAGGGCACTCGCGCTGGGGGTTGCCCGCGGAGGTGCGGGCCTCAGGGCTCCACGTGAGAAAAGCCCCAAATGGCATTAGCTGCCAGTCCAGACGCTGGCCCCTCAGGTCTCTGGCCGGAGCCTTGGGCTCCAGGCCAACTCAAAGCCCTCGGGGTGGCACTCTGGGACTGCTGTAGGGAAAGGATGCCAAGAGCCCACGGAGGAGTTGGGGAGGGGGCAGGGGGGAAACGGAGGCGAGGACAGCGAGGGATCTAGGTGGAGGCGCTGGAGAGAGCGTCTGGTGTCCCGGAATGCCTCGGAGGAGCCAGCGGGGGACAGTCGAGGCCCAGGGACCTGTGGAATGTGAAAAGGCGGGAAATCCCAGAGCAAGGCAGGCTGGGAAATGGGGCATTGGTGGCCAATTCAAAGGGACCTAGGGGCGTTTCCTGGGCGGTGAGCTCCCTTGGCACTGCTGAGGGCCCTGAATGATCCACCCGGGGTTGATCCCACCCCCGCTCCGAGGGAGGGCCCACAAACCAAAGCCCCCGAACTGCCCGCCCACCCCAACGGGGATCTTGGCGGTCCAGGTCACAGCCCGTGCCCGGGAAAAGCCCACTCGCTCCACGGGACTCCGCCCAGGGTCTCTGCTTGGAAAGAGGCCAGGGGCGGCCCCCTCCATCTACCCACCCAAACCCTATTGACGTCAATGGTGGTGGAGACGCCTCCCGCTCTCCAGAGTCCTGAGCTGCTGGGTCCCCGCCCACTCGGCCAGCAGTCTGCAGCGTGCCCGTGTGCCTCTCCCACCATGGCTTCGTCCGGCTCCTCCAGCACCTCAAGCGGTACGTTTGCCCTCGGTCCTTGTGGTCGGATCACATCTCGGGATTTGCGGGTGGCCTGGGCAAGGGCTCTCGGCCAACGTGTCGACCCCCCTCCCGCCGAGAACGGCGGGGGACCCATCGGCCAGGCCCGGGGTTCCGAGGCGTCAGGTGTGCCCAAATTCGGAGGGCGTGGCATCGTTTGTTCATCTTGCTCCTTTGGCACACACATGGCTTCTCCGTTCTCTTTTCTGGGAAGACAGTGTTGTTTCAGGGGGCGTGCTGCGGGGGGCGGGGGCCGGGGTTGGAGGGTGGTGGGAGCGGGTGCTGTGCTGGGATGAGGCCCTTTATCCTCACATCTTCCTGTGGGAATGGGAGTCGGGGAGCTCTGTGGCCTTGCTGCCTTCAGTGGCTTCCTCTGCACAGGGCCTAGTGGCTTCTGCCTTTTGTCAGGCGTTATGGGGTTTGGGCTTCGCTTTGGTGGCCTTGGCCTTTGCCTTGGCCTGGGCCTTGGCCTTGCCCTTTGACGTTGCCCTTGCCCTTGCCTTGGCCTTGGGCTTGGCCTTGCCTTGCCCTGAAACTTGAACTTTACGTTGACCTTGACCTTGACCTTGACCTTGACCTTGACCTTGACCTTGAACTTGAACTTGACGTTGACCTTGAACTTGAACTTGACCTTGAACTTGAATTTGAACTTGACCTTGACCTTGAACTTGACTTTGAACTTGAACTTGAACTTGATTTTGAACTTGAACTTGACCTTGAACTGAACTTGAACTTGAAACTGAACTTGAACTTGACCGTGAACTTAACCTTGACCTCGAACTTGCACTTGACCTTGACCTTGAACTTGAACCTGAACCTGAACTTGAACTTGACCTTGAACTTGAGCTTGACCTTGACCTTGACCAACAACGGGAGACCTCGAGATTTGCTCAGAACACCGGAGGTCCAGAAGCAGGGCCCTGTATCTCCCCTTCCCTTTGTGATCATTGCAAAGACATTCCTAGCTGATAGCGGGAGTGCCCCTGGAAGAAGCAAGCAGTGGGAGTGTGTTTGACACGACTGTGTGCCTTCCTGGCCTCAGCTCCACAAGGGGCCTTTCCTCTCGAAGTAGGCCCCATGTCCCCTTGGGGAGGGTGTCATGCCTCTTTTCTCCTCACTGCCAAAGGGTGGAGCCAAGCTCGCTCTGTCAGAGGTACAAAAACAGCAATTGAATGGATTTTCAAGCTCTTGCTAGGCTGCACCCTTTCAGGGCCCACTTTACTGAAACAGGTGCTCTGTGGCCCCTGGTTGGGTATGCAGGTTCACAAACAGGGTGAGATCCTGTCCAAGCCAAGAATTTTCCTGAAAGACCTAGGCTCACTAGAGCTCTCCTGCCAGAGCAAAGGGGATAGAGGAGATGTATGGAGGAGTCTTTGCCTTTCCCTGTGAGTGTGGGGCTACTCCCTACGGCCCCAAGCTCAGGGATAACTGCCTCTAAGAAAGGAATGGGAGGTTGGGACAGGGAGTTCGCAGCATGTGGGGAAAGAAAGACTTCTTCGGGGAAGAAGAGGCAACCACCGGGGGGTGTGTTTGCAAGCCTCTATTTGGAAGGAACAGGTTTGCTTATACAACTCAAGACCTCCAGATCTGCTCAGAGGACTGAAGTTCCAGAGACAGGGCAATGTATCTCCCCTTCCCTTTGAGATCCTTGCCAAAGACATTCCTAGGCAGATCGTGGGAGTGCCCATGAAGAAGCAAGCAGCGGGAGTGTGCTTGACATCACTGGCTGCCTACCTGGGCTCAGCTCCTCAAGGGGCCTTTCTCTCCTGGTAGGCCCTATGTCCCTTTGGGCAGAGGGTTGGTGCCCTCTTCCTCCACACTGCCAAAGGGTGGAGGTGAAGGAAACTCGTTCTCTCCGAGGTAAAAAAAAAGACAAATTGGATGGATTTTTAAGCTCTTGCTATGGCTGCGCCCCTCCAGGACCCACTCGAGCAAAACAGGTCCCCTGTGGCCCTAGGTCGGGTATGCAGGTTCACACACCGGGTGGATCCCGTCAAAGCCAAGAATTTTCCTGACAGACCTAGGCTCACTAGAGCTCTCCTCCAGAGGAAAGGGGACAGAAAAGACGTGTGTGTGAGGTGGCTCTGCCTTTCCAGGTCCCAATCTCAGGGATAACTGCCCCTAAGAAAGGAACTGCTGCTGCTGCTGCTGTAAGTTGCGTCAGTCGTGTTCGACTCTGGTGGGACGCATAGACGATAGCCCATAGGCTCCCCCGTCCCTGGGATTCTCCAGGCAAGAACAGTAAGTGGGTTGCCATTGCCTTCTCCAATGCAAGAAAGTGAAAATGAAAGTGCAGTCGCTCAGTTCTGTCCGCTCAGCGACCCACGGACTGCAGCCTACCAGGCTTCTCCGTCCATAGGATTTTCTGAAAGGAACTGCAAGAAGCGCTTTTCCAGGAGGCTGGGAAAGGGAGTTCGCAGATGTGGGGAAAGAGAGCCTCCTTCGGGAAGAATAGGCGCCACTTGTTTTGTGTTGCAAACCTCTATTTGGAAGAACAGGTTAGCTTATACAAAGGGAGACCTCCAGATCTGCTCAGAGGACCGAAGTTGCAGAGGCAGGTCGGTGTATTTTCCCTTCACTTTGCGATCCTTGCAAAGACATTCCTTGCTGATAGATGATTCAGCAAGGGCCTTTGAGACTGTTGTTTTCTTTCCTAGGTTCAAAGATTCCTTCAGTTCCTAATATAGATATCCTAGAAATTATGTGACATCCGTGAAAATCTGATATGTCCTGGTCAAATGCTGTCAGTTATAATTCCAGTTATCATATTAAAGCATTTCAAGTCGCAGCAGTGACCAGATTACATTGTCAATTTCTATTTAATCAGGTTTTAACCATGTCTCTCTATGGTTTCACACTGATGCCTTTGCAGAAATACTGCTACTTCAAGATATATGGAATATATTTTTTTAAGCTTACCGATAATTTGTTTGTTTGTTTGTTTGTCTTCTGGTAAGCTGGTACCAGATGGAATTTAGTCTCCTCTCTAGGTTAAGAGCACAAAGTTTTCTTAGAATGCAATTTTTGATAACAGACTATGAGTTTCTTTACCTTTCATTGATTTATAATTGTTTTCATCATCTGTTTTTTTACTTCGGTAAAGTAAATAAGCCTTATTTAAGATTTTGGTACATGTAGGATGGACTAAGCTTTCCCACTCTTGCAAGTTCCCTTAACCCTTCAGATTCTTCTCGTGGGACAAGATCTCACTTTCCTCCAGAGGGACAATCCAAGTTTTTATTAGTTGATCTGCCCCTGACATCAGAGTCAATTTGAGCACGAGTTGGCCTATAATTTAGGCATGAAACTATGACTACATAAAGAAAAGGTGACTTTATGATTCAGGGATGGCCATGATATGCCTTGCACTTCAGAGAAAATGGGTTAAAATGATTTTTTTTCTTCAAAACTGCACAGCCAGTTCTTTCAGCATATGCAATTGAAAACATCTAGTCATTAGGTCAGTTTTCATTCCAATCCCAAAGAAAGGCAATGACAAAGAATATTCAAGCTGCTGCACAATTGCACTCATCTCACACACTAGTAAAGTAATGCTCAAAATTCTCCAAGTTCACATGAACTGTGAACTTCCAAATGTTCAAGAGGGATTTAAAACATGCAGAGAAACCAGAGATCAAACTGCCAACATCCACTGGATCATTGAAAAAGCAAGAGAGTTCCAAAAAAAAGACATCTATTTCTGCTTTATTGACTATGCCAAAGCCTTTGACTGTGTGGATCACAATAAACTGGGAAAAATTCTGAAAGAGATGGGAATACCAGACCACCTGACCTGTCTCTTGAGAAACCTGTATGCAGGTCAGGAAGAAACAGTTCGAACTGGACATGGAACAACAGACTGGTTCTAAATAGGAAAAGGAATATGTCAAGGCTGTATATTGTCACCCTGCTTATTTAACTTATATGCAGAGTATCATGAGAAACACTGGGCTGGAGGAAGCACACGCTGGAATCCAGATTGCTGGGAGAAATATCAAGAATCTCAGATATGCAGATGACACCACCCTTATGGCAGAAAGTGAAGAAGAACTAAAGAGTCTCCTGATGAAAGTGAAAGAGGAGAGTGAAAAAATTTAGCTTAAAGCTCAGCATTCAGAAAACTAAAATCATTGCATCCAGTCTCATCATT
>NW_017215524.1:0-13847 GCF_001704415.2 Capra hircus
AAAGGCCAGTCCATGCGAGTAGCTCGCGGGCTCTCAGAATCCCTTCCCGTGGTGCAAGGGGCCTAAGACTTGGTGTGGAGTGGGTGCCGCGAAACCTGAGGATTCCTCTCCCAGTGCTGACATGGATCTTGGGTATTCTGGGAGTCTCCCCAGGGGAGTCAGTCCTCGTCTCGAGTGGGGCATGCAGTGGCTTCCTCCCGAGGCGTTAGCACAGTGTAACGCTTCCCTTCGCTGGACAAGGGATTTCTTTGCTCAGGCTTTCCGCTTTCCCGAGGCTTTACCCACAGGGCTGTCCCACGTGCCACCGTGGTGTGAGTCGATTTCGAGCTGAAAGTCGAGGCAGTGCAGGGAGAAGGTTTCCCTGGAATGGATGAGACATCTGGGGGACTCTGGGAATGTGTGCACGACCCTGGAAGTTCCTCTCGCCTTTCCTGTGGAGGAACGCTCTCCTTGAGATGCGACGGGAAACGCCGGAATTCTTTCCGAACACGTAGGAAAGGATCCCTCCTCTCGAGCTAGGAGGGAAACGGGCGCTCTCTGGATGTGGGCGGACTCTCGTGCTTCCTCTCGAGTGGGAGACGGAGGTTGTCGGGGACTTCTTGGAGTGCAGCAAGGGTGTTGAAGGACCTTTGGAAGTTCCAGAGGTTTGGTGTGATATAGCTCGAGAAGCGCCTCAGGGAAATGGGCCTCATCTCGCCTGGAGGGGAGAACCTCCCTGGATTTCTCTCGGAGTTTGGCGGCAGGTGCTCTCGACTTACGACGGGGACCTCAGGGACCCGCTCTGGTGGCCTCAGGAAAGGCCAGTCGCCCATGGCGAGTTGCTCGGGGGCCTCTTCGGATTCCTCTCCATCGATGCCGGGCCTAAGACCTTTGTGGAGTCGGGTCCGGACCTGACGATCTCCTCCAGTGCTGACATGGATTTGGGGGTACTTCTGGAGGTCTCCCGGCGGGAGTCCGTCCTCTCTCGAGTGGGGGCATGCACGTTGCGCTTTCCTCCCGAGCGCTTAGCAGCAGTGTCACGCTTCTTCGCGTGATCAAGGGATCTGTGGCTTTCCCTCGGAGGCTTTCCCACGAGGCTTTCCCACGAACTTTCCCACAGGGCTGTCCCACGTGCCACCGTGGTGTGGTCGATCCCTCGCTGAAAGTGAGGCAGTGCGGGAAAACAGGTTTCCCTGGAATGGACTGAGACATCTGGGGGACTCTGGGAATGGTGGCACGACCCTGGAGTTCCTCTCCCTTTCCTGTGGAGCGGGCTCCCTCTTGAGATGCGACGGAAACGCCGGGAATTCTTTTCCGGACAGCAGGAAAGATCCCTCCTCTCGAGCTAGGAGGCGGAAACGGGGCTCCTCTGGATGGGTGGCGGATCTCGTGCTTCCTCTTCAGTGGAGACGGGTATGTCGGGGAACTTCTTGATTTGCAGCAATTTTGGTGTGAAGAAAACCCTTTGAATTCCAGAGTTGATGTGATTGCCTGAGACGCCCAGCGCGAAATGGGCCTCATCTCGCCTGGAGGGAGAACCTCCTGGATTTTCTCGAGTTGCGGCAGGTGCTCTCGACTTACGACGGGGACCTCAGGGACCGCTCTGGTGGCCTCAGGAAAGGCCAGTCCCCATGCGAGTTGCTGGGGCCTCTCGGATTCCTCTCCCGTCGATGCGGGCCTAAGACCTTGTGTGGAGTCGGTGCCGGAACCTGAGGATTCCTCTCCCAGTGCTGACATGGATCTTGGGTACTTCTGGAGTCTCCCCAGGGGAGTCAGTCCTCGTCTCGAGTGGGGGCATGCACGTGCGCTTTCCTCCCGAGCTGTAGCAGCAGTGTCACGCTTCCCTTTCGTGGATCAAGGGATCTGTGGCTTTCCCTCGAGGCTTTCCCACGAGGCTTTCCCACGAGGCTTTCCCACAGGGCTGTCCCACGTGCCACCGTGGTGTGAGTCGATCCTCGGCTTGAAAGTCGAGGCAGTGCAGGGAAAACAGGTTTCCCTGGAATGGACTGAGACATCTGGGGGACTCTGGGAATGGTGGCCACGACCCTGGAGTTCCTCTCGCCTTTCCTGTGGAGAGCGCCTCCTCTTGAGATGCGACGGAACGCCGGGAATTCTTTCCCGAGCCACGCAGGGAAAGGATCCCTCCTCTCGAGCTAGGAGGCGGAAACGGGGCTCCTCTGGATGTGGGCGGGACTCTCGTGCTTCCTCTCGAGTGGAGACGGGTATGTCGGGGAACTTCTTGAGTTGCAGCAAGGGTGTGAAAGGACCCTTTGGAAGTTCCAGAGGTTAGGTGTGATTAGCCTCGAGACGCCTCAGCGGAAATGGGCCTCATCTCGCCTGGAGGGGAGAACCTCCTGGATTTTTCTCGAGTTGCGGCAGGTGCTCTCGACTTACGACGGGGACCTCAGGGACCCGCTCTGGTGGCCTCAGGAAAGGCCAGTCCCCATGCGAGTTGCTCGGGGGCCTCTCGGGATTCCTCTCCCGTCGATGCGGGGCCTAAGACCTTGTGTGGAGTCGGTGCCGGAACCTGAGGATTCCTCTCCAGTGCTGACATGGATCTTGGGGTACTTCTGGAGTCTCCCCAGGGGAGTCAGTCCTCGTCTCGAGTGGGGGCATGCACGTGCGCTTTCCTCCCGAGCTGTAGCAGCAGTGTCACACTTCCCTTCGCGTGGATCAAGGGATCTGTGGCTTTCCCTCGAGGCTTTCCCACGAGGCTTTCCCACGAGGCTTTCCCACAGGCTGTCCCACGTGTGGTGTGAGTCGATCCTCGGCTTGAAAGTCGAGGCAGTGCAGGGAAAACAGGTTTCCCTGGAATGGACTGAGACATCTGGGGGACTCTGGGAATGGTGGCACGACCCTGGAGTTCCTCTCGCCTTTCCTGTGGAGAGCGCCTCCTCTTGAGATGCGACGGGAAACGCCGGGAATTCTTTCCCGAGCACGCAGGGAAAGGATCCCTCCTCTCGAGCTAGGAGGCGGAAACGGGGCTCCTCTGGATGTGGGCGGGACTCTCGTGCTTCCTCTCGAGTGGAGACGGGTATGTCGGGGAACTTCTTGAGTTGCAGCAAGGGTGTGAAGGACCCTTTGGAAGTTCCAGAGGTTAGGTGTGATTAGCCTCGAGACGCCTCAGCGGAAATGGGCCTCATCTCGCCTGGAGGGGAGAACCTCCTGGATTTTCTCGAGTTGCGGCAGGTGCTCTCGACTTACGACGGGGACCTCAGGGACCCGCTCTGGTGGCCTCAGGAAAGGCCAGTCCCCATGCGAGTTGCTCGGGGCCTCTCGGGATTCCTCTCCCGTCGATGCCGGGGCCTAAGACCTTGTGTGGAGTCGGTGCCGGAACCTGAGGATTCCTCTCCAGTGCTGACATGGATCTTGGGGTACTTCTGGAGTCTCCCCAGGGAGTCAGTCCTCGTCTCGAGTGGGGGCATGCACGTGCGCTTTCCTCCCGAGCTGTAGCAGCAGTGTCACGCTTCCCTTCGCGTGGATCAAGGGATCTGTGGCTTTCCCTCGAGGCTTTCCCACGAGGCTTTCCCACGAGGCTTTCCCACAGGGCTGTCCACGTGCCACCGTGGTGTGAGTCGATCCTCGGCTTGAAAGTCGAGGCAGTGCAGGGAAAACAGGTTTCCCTGGAATGGACTGAGACATCTGGGGGACTCTGGGAATGGTGGCACGACCCTGGAGTTCCTCTCGCCTTTCCTGTGGAGAGCGCCTCCTCTTGAGATGCGACGGGAACGCCGGGAATTCTTTCCCGACACGCAAGGAAAGGATCCCTCCTCTCGAGCTAGGAGGCGGAAACGGGGCTCCTCTGGATGTGGGCGGGACTCTCGTGCTTCCTCTCGAGTGGAGACGGGTATGTCGGGGAACTTCTTGAGTTGCAGCAAGGGTGTGAAGGACCCTTTGGAAGTTCCAGAGGTTAGGTGTGATTAGCCTCGAGACGCCTCAGCGGAAATGGGCCTCATCTCGCCTGGAGGGGAGAACCTCCTGGATTTTCTCGAGTTGCGGCAGGTGCTCTCGACTTACGACGGGGACCTCAGGGACCCGCTCTGGTGGCCTCAGGAAAGGCCAGTCCCCATGCGAGTTGCTCGGGGGCCTCTCGGGATTCCTCTCCCGTCGATGCCGGGGCCTAAGACCTTGTGTGGAGTCCGGTGCCGGAACCTGAGGATTCCTCTCCAGTGCTGACATGGATCTTGGGTACTTCTGGAGTCTCCCCAGGGGAGTCAGTCCTCGTCTCGAGTGGGGGCATGCACGTGCGCTTTCCTCCCGAGCTGTAGCAGCAGATGTCACGCTTCCCTTCGCGTGGATCAAGGGATCTGTGGCTTTCCCTCGAGGCTTTCCCACGAGGCTTTCCCACGAGGCTTTCCCACAGGGCTGTCCACGTGCCACCGTGGTGTGAGTCGATCCTCGGCTTGAAAGTCGAAGGCAGTGCAGGGAAAACAGGTTTCCCTGGAATGGACTGAGACATCTGGGGGACTCTGGGAATGGTGGCACGACCCTGGAGTTCCTCTCGCCTTTCCTGTGGAGAGCGCCTCCTCTTGAGATGCGACGGGAACGCCGGGAATTCTTTCCCGAGCACGCAGGGAAAGGATCCCTCCTCTCGAGCTAGGAGGCGGAAACGGGGCTCCTCTGGATGTGGGCGGGACTCTCGTGCTTCCTCTCGAGTGGAGACGGGTATGTCGGGGAACTTCTTGAGTTGCAGCAAGGGTGTGAAGGACCCTTTGGAAGTTCCAGAGGTTAGGTGTGATTAGCCTCGAGACGCCTCAGCGGAAATGGGCCTCATCTCGCCTGGAGGGGAGAACCTCCTGGATTTTCTCGAGTTGCGGCAGGTGCTCTCGACTTACGACGGGGACCTCAGGGACCCGCTCTGGTGGCCTCAGAAAAGGCCAGTCCCCATGCGAGTTGCTCGGGGCCTCTCGGGATTCCTCTCCCGTCGATGCTCGGGGCCTAAGACCTTGTGTGGAGTCGGTGCCGGAACCTGAGGATTCCTCTCCAGTGCTGACATGGATCTTGGGGTACTTCTGGAGTCTCCCCAGGGGAGTCAGTCCTCGTCTCGAGTGGGGGCATGCACGTGCGCTTTCCTCCCTGAGCTGTAGCAGCAGTGTCACGCTTCCCTATCGCGTGGATCAAGGATCTGTGGCTTTCCCTCGAGGCTTTCCCACGAGGCTTTCCCACGAGGCTTTCCCACAGGGCTGTCCCACGTGCCACCGTGGTGTGAGTCGATCCTCGGCTTGAAAGTCGAGGCAGTGCAGGGAAAACAGGTTTCCCTGGAATGGACTGAGACATCTGGGGGACTCTGGGAATGGTGGCACGACCCTGGAGTTCCTCTCGCCTTTCCTGTGGAGAGCGCCTCCTCTTGAGATGCGACGGGAACGCCGGGAATTCTTTCCCGACCACGCAGGGAAAGGATCCCTCCTCTCGAGCTAGGAGGCGGAAACGGGGCTCCTCTGGATGTGGGCGGGACTCTCGTGCTTCCTCTCGAGTGGAGACGGGTATGTCGGGGAACTTCTTGAGTTGCAGCAAGGGTGTGAAGGACCCTTTGGAAGTTCCAGAGGTTAGGTGTGATTAGCCTCGAGACGCCTCAGCGAAATGGGCCTCATCTCGCCTGGAGGGGAGAACCTCCTGGATTTTCTCGAGTTGCGGCAGGTGCTCTCGACTTACGACGGGGACCTCAGGGACCCGCTCTGGTGGCCTCAGGAAAGGCCAGTCCCCATGCGAGTTGCTCGGGGGCCTCTCGGGATTCCTCTCCCGTCGATGCCGGGGCCTAAGATCTTGTGTGGAGTCGGTGCCGGAACCTGAGGATTCCTCTCCAGTGCTGACATGGATCTTGGGGTACTTCTGGAGTCTCCCCAGGGGAGTCAGTCCTCGTCTCGAGTGGGGGCATGCACGTGCGCTTTCCTCCCGAGCTGTAGCAGCAGTGTCACGCTTCCACTTCGCGTGGATCAAGGATCAGTGGCTTTCCTCGAGCTTTCCGAAGCTTTCCCACGAGGCTTTCCCACAGGGCTGTCCCACGTGCCACCGTGGTGTGAGTCGATCCTCGGCTTGAAAGTCCGAGGCAGTGCAGGGAAAACAGGTTTCCCTGGAATGGACTGAGACATCTGGGGGACTCTGGGAATGGTGGCACGACCCTGGAGTTCCTCTCGCCTTTCCTGTGGAGAGCGCCTCCTCTTGAGATGCGACGGGAACGCCGGGAATTCTTTCCCGACCACGCAGGGAAAGGATCCCTCCTCTCGAGCTAGGAGGCGGAAACGGGGCTCCTCTGGATGTGGGCGGGACTCTCGTGCTTCCTCTCGAGTGGAGACGGGTATGTCGGGGAACTTCTTGAGTTGCAGCAACGGTGTGAAGGACCCTTTGGAAGTTCCAGAGGTTAGGTGTGATTAGCCTCGAGACGCCTCAGCGGAAATGGGCCTCATCTCGCCTGGAGGGGAGAACCTCCTGGATTTTCTCGAGTTGCAGGCAGGTGCTCTCGACTTACGACGGGGACCTCAGGGACCCGCTCTGGTGGCCACAGAAAAGGCCAGTCCCCATGCGAGTTGCTCGGGGACCTCTCGGGATTCCTCTCCCGTCGATGCCGGGGCCTAAGACCTTGTGTGGAGTCAGTGCCGGAACCTGAGGATTCCTCTCCAGTGCTGACATGGATCTTGGGGTACTTCTGGAGTCTCCCCAGGGGAGTCAGTCCTCGTCTCGAGTGGGGGAATGCAAGTGCTCTTTCCTCCCGAGCTGTAGGAGCAGTGTCACGCTTCCCTTCGCGTGGTATGCAAGGGATCTGTGGCTTTCCCTCGAGGCTTTCCCACGAGGCTTTCCCACGAGGCTTTCCCACAAGGCTGTCCCACAGTGCCACCGTGGTGTGAGTCGATCCTCGGCTTGAAAGTCGAGGCAGTGCAGGGAAAACAGGTTTCCCTGGAATGGACGGAGACATCTGGTTGGACTCTGGGAATGGTAGCACGACCCTGGAGTTCCTCTCGCCTTTCCTGTGGAGAGCGCCTCCTCTTGAGATGCGACGGGAACACCGGGAATTCTTTCCCGACAACGCAGGGAAAGGATCCCTCCTCTCGAGCTAGGAGGCGGACATGGGGCTACTGCTGGACTGTGGGTGGGGCTCTCGTGCTTCCTCTCGAGTGGAGACGGGTATGTCGGGGAACTTCTTGAGTTGCAGCAAGGGTGTGAAGGACCCTTTGGAAGTTCCAGAGGTTAGGTGTGATTAGCCTCGAGACGCCTCAGCGGAAATGGGCCTCATCTCGCCTGGAGGGGAGAACCTCCTGGATTTTCTCGAGTTGCGGCAGGTGCTCTCGACTTACGACGGGGACCTCAGGGACCCGCTCTGGTGGCCTCAGGAAAAGGCCAGTTCCCATGCGAGTTGCTCGGGGCCTCTCGGGATTCCTCTCCCGTCGATGCCGGGGCCTAAGATCTTGTGTGGAGTCGGTGCCGGAACCTGAGGATTCCTCTCCAGTGCTGACATGGATCTTGGGGTACTTCTGGAGTCTCCCCAGTGGAGTCAGTCCTCGTCTCGGTGGGGGCATGCACGTGCGCTTTCCTCCCGAGCTGTAGCAGCAGTGTCACGCTTCCCATTCGCGTGGATCAAGGGATCTGTGGCTTTCCCTCGAGGCTTTCCCACGAGGCTTTCCCACGAGGCTTTCCCACGAGGCTTTCCCACAGGCTGTCCCACGTGCCACCGTGGTGTGAGTCGATCCTCGGCTTGAAAGTCAAGGCAGTGCAGGGAAAACAGGTTTCCCTGGAATGGACTGAGACATCTGGGGGACTCTGGGAATGGTGGCAGACCCTGGAGTTCCTCTCGCCTTTCCTGTGGAGAGCGCCTCCTCTTGAGATGCGACGGGAACGCCGGGAATTCTTTCCCGAGCACGCAAGGGAAAGGATCCCTCCTCTCGAGCTAGGAGGCGGAAACGGGGCTCCTCTGGATGTGGGCGGGACTCTCGTGCTTCCTCTCGAGTGGAGACGGGTATGTCGGGGAACTTCTTGAGTTGCAGCAAGGGTGTGAAGAACCGTTTGGAAGTTCCAGAGGTTAGGTGTGATTAGCCTCGAGACGCCTCAGCGGAAATGGGCCTCATCTCGCCTGGAGGGGAGAACCTCCGTGGATTTTCTGCGAGTTGCGACAGGTGCTCTCGACTTACGACGGGGACCTTCAGGGACCCGCTCTTGGTGGCCTCAGGAAAGGCCAGTCCCCATGCGAGTTGCTCGGGGCCTCTCGGGATTCCTCTCCCGATCGATGTCGGGGCCTAAGACCTTGTGTGGAGTCCGGTGCCGGAACCTGAGGATTCCTCTCCAGTGCTGACATGGATCTTGGGGTACTTCTGGAGTCTCCCCAGGGAGTCAGTCCTCGTCTCGAGTGGGGGCATGCACGTGCGCTTTCCTCCCGAGCTGTAGCAGCAGTGTCACGCTTCCCTTTCGCGTGGATCAAGGGATCTGTGGCTTTCCCTCGAGGCTTTCCCACGAGGCTTTCCCACGAGGCTTTCCCACAGGGCTGTACCACGTGCCACCGTGGTGTGAGTCGATCCTCGGCTTGAAAGTCGAGGCAGTGCAGGGAAAACAGGTTTCCCTGGAATGGACTGCAGACATCTGGGGGACTCTGGGAATGGTGGCACGACCCTGGAGTTCCTCTCGCCTTTCCTGTGGAGAGCGCCTCCTCTTGAGATGCGACGGGAACGCCGGGAATTCTTTCCCGACCACGCAGGGAAAGGATCCCTCCTCTCGAGCTAGGAGGCGGAAACGGGGCTCCTCTGGATGTGGGCGGGACTCTCGTGCTTCCTCTCGAGTGGAGACGGGTATGTCGGGGAACTTCTTGAGTTGCAGCAAGGGTGTGAAGGACCCTTTGGAAGTTCCAGAGGTTAGGTGTGATTAGCTTCGAGATGCCTCAGCGGAAATGGGCCTCATTCTCGCCTGGAGGGGAGAACCTCCTGGATTTTCTCAGAGTTGCAGCAGGTGCTCTCGACTTACGATGGGGACCTCAGGGACCTGTTCTGGTGGCCTCAGAAAAGGCCAGTTCCCATGCGAGTTGCTCGGGGCCTCTCGGGATTCCTCTCCCGTCGATGCTGGGGCCTAAGACCTTGATGTGGAGTTCGGTGCCGGAACCTGAGGATTCCTCTCCAGTGCTGACATGGATCTTGGGGTACTTCTGGAGTACTCCCCAGTGGAGTCAGTCCTCGTCTCGAGTGGGGGCATGCACGTGCGCTTTCCTCCCGAGCTTTAGCAGCAGTGTCACGCTTCCCTTCGCCGTGGATCAAGGGATCTGTGGCATTCCCTCGAGACTTTCCCACGAGGCTTTCCCACGAGGCTTTCCCACATGGCTGTCTCACGTGTCCACCATGGTGTGAGTCGATCCTCTGCTTGGAAGTCAGAAGGCAGTGCAGGAAAAACAGGTTTCCCTGGAATGGACTGAGACATCTGGGGGACTCTGGGAATGGTGGCATGACCCTGGAGTTCTTCTCGCCTTTCCTGTAGGAGAGCGCCTCCTCTTGAGATGAGACGGGAACGCCAGGTATTCTTTCCCGAGCCACGCAGGGAAAGGATCCCTCCTCTCGAGCTAGGAGGTGGAAACGGGGCTCCTCTGGATGTGGTCGGGACTCTCGTGCTTCCTCTCGAGTGGAGACGGGTATATCGGGGAACTTCTTGAGTTGCAGCAAGGGTGTGAAGGACCCTTTGGAAGTTCAAGAGGTCTGGTGTGATTAGCCTTCAAGACGCCTCAGCGGAAATGGGCCTCATTTCGCCTGGAGGGGAGAACCTCCTGGATTTTCTCGAGTTGCAGCAGGTGCTCTAGACTTACGATGGGGACCTCAGGGACCTGTTCTGGTGGCCTCAGAAAAGGCCAGTTCCCATGCGAGTTGCTTGGGGACCTCTCGGGATTCCTCTCCCGTCGATGCCGGGGCCTAAGATCTATTGTGGGGCCGGTGCCGGAACCTGAGGATTCCTCTCCAGTGCTGACATGGATCTTGGGGTAGTTCTGGAGTCTCCCGAGGGGAGTCAGTCCTCGTCTCGAGTGGGGGCATGCACGTGCGCTTTCCTCCCCAGCTGTTGCAGCAGTGTCACGCTTCCCTTTGCGTGGTTCAAGGGATGTGTGGATTTCCCTCGAGGCTTTCCAACGAGGCTTTCCCACGAGGCTTTCCCACAGGGCTGTCCCACGTGCCACCGTGGTGTGAGTCGATCCTCGGCTTGAAAGTCGAGGCAGTTTAGGGAAAACAGGTTTCCCTGGAATGGACTGAGGCATCTGGGGGACTCTGGGAATGGTGGCACGACCCTGGAGTTCCTCTCGCCTTTCCTGTAAAGAGCGCCTCCCCTTGAGTTGCGACGGGAATGCCGGGAATTCTTTCCCGAGCACGAAGGGAAAGGATCCCTCCTCTCGAGCTAGGAGGCGGAACCGTGGCTCCTCTGGATGTGGGCGTGACTCTCGTGCTTCCTCTCGAGTGGAGACAGGTATGTCGGGGAACTTCTTGAGTTGCAGCAAGGATGTGAAGAACCGTTTGGAAGTTCCAGAGGTTCGGTGAATATCCTGGAGACGCCTCAGCAGAAATGGGCCTCATCTCGCCTGGAGGGGAGAACCTCCTGGATTTTCTCGAGTTGCGGCAGGTGCTCTCGACTTACGACGGGGACCTCAGGGACCCGCTCTGGTGGCCTCAGGAAAGGCCAGTCCCCATGCTAGTTGCTCTGGGGCCTCTTGGGATGCCTCTCCCGTCAATATCGGTGCCTAAGGCCTTGTGTGGAGTCGGTGCCTGAACCTGATGTTTCCTCTCCAGTGCTGACATGGATCTTGGGGTACTTCTGGAGTCTCACCAGGGCAGTCAATCCTCGTCTCGAGTGGGGGCATGCACGTGCGCTTTCCTTCCGAGCTGTAGTAGCAGTGTCACGCTTCCCTTCACGTGCAACAAGGGATCTGTGGCATTCCCTCGAGGATTTCCCACGAGGCTTTCCCACGAGGCTTTCCCACAGGGCTGTCACACGTGCCACCGTGCTGTGATTCGATCCTCAGGCTTTGAAAGTCGAGGCAGTGCAGGGAAAACAGGTTTCCCTGGAATGGACTGAGACATCTGGGGAACTCTGGGAATGGGGCCTGATTCTGGAGTTCTTCTCGCCTTTCCTGTGGAGAGCGCCTCCTCTTGAGATGCGACGGGAATGCTAGGAATTCTTTCCTGACCACGCAGGGAAAGGATCCCTCCTCTCGAGCGAGCAGGCGGAAACGGGGCCACTCTGGATATGGGCGGGACTCTCGGATTCCTCTTGAGTGGAGACGGGTATGTCGGGGAACTTCTTGAGTTGCAGCAAGGGTGTGAAGGACACTTTGGAAGTTCCAGAGTTAAAGTGTGATTACCCTTAGTTGCCTCAGCGTAAATGGGCCACATCTCGCCTGGAGGGAAGAACCTCCTGGATTTTCTCGGAGTTGCGGCAGGTGCTCTCGACTTACGATGGGGACCTCAGGGATCCGCTCTGGTGCCCTCAGGAAAGGCCAGTCCCCATGAGAGTAGCTCGGGGCCTCTCGGGATTCCTCTCCCGTCGATGCTGGGGCCTAAGACCTTGTGTGGACTCAGTGCCGGAACCTGAGGATCCCTCTCCAGTGCAGACATGGATCTTAGGGTACTTCTGGAGTCTCCCCAGAGCAGTCAGTCCTGGACTCGAGTGGGGGCATGCACGTGCGCTTTCCTCCCGAGCTCTAGCAGCAGTGTCGCGCTTCCCTTCGCGTGGATCAAGGGATCTGTGTCTTTCCCTCGAGGCTTTCCCACGAGGCTTTCCCACAGGGCTGTCCACGTGCCACGGTGGTGTGAGTCGATCTTCGGCTTGAAAGTCGAGGCAGTGCAGGGAAAACAGTTTTCCCTGGAATGGACTGAGACATCCAGGGGACTCTGGGAATGGTGGCACGACCCTGGAGTTCCTCTCGCCTTTCCTGTGGAGAGCACCTCCTCTTGAGATGCAACGGGAACGCCGGGAATTCTTTCCCGACCACGATGCGAAAGGATCCCTCCCCTCGAGCTAGGAGGCGGAAACGGGGCTCCTCTGGATGTGGGCGGGACTCTCGTGCTTCCTCTCGAGTGGAGACGGGTATGTCGGGGAACTTCTTGAGTTGCAGCAAGGGTGTGAAGGACCCTTTGGTAAGTTCCAGATGTTAGATGTGATTAGCCTCGAGACGCCTCAGCGGAAATGGGCCTTATCTCGCCTGGAGGGGGAACCTCCTGGATTTTTTCGAGTTGCGACAGGTGCTCTCGACTTACGACGGGGACCTCAGGGACACGATCTGGTGGCCTCAGGAAAGGCCAGTCCCCATGCGAGTTGCTCGGGGGCCTCTCGGGATTCCTCTCCCTTCGAAGCCGGGGCCTAAGACCTTGTGTGGAGTCGGTGCTGGAACCTGAGGATTCCTCTCCAGTGCTGATATGGATCTTGGGGTACTTCTGGAGTCTCCCCAGGGGAGTCAGTCCTCGACTCGAGTGGGGGCATGCACGTGCGCTTTCCTCCCGAGCTGTAGCAGCATTGTCACTCTTCCCTACGCGTGGATCAAGGGATCTGTGGCTTTCCCTCGAGGCTTTCCCATGAGGCTTTCCCAGGAGCCTTTCCCACAGGGCTGTCCAACGTGCCATCGCGGTGTGAGTCGATCCTCGGCTTGAAAGTCGAGGCAGTGCAGGGAAACAGTTTTCCCTGGAATGGACTGAGACATCTGGGGGACTCTGGAATAGGGACTGATCCTGGAGTTCCTCTCGCCTTTCCTGTGGAGAGCGCCTCCACTTGAGATGCGACGGGAACGCCGGGAATACTTTCCCGCACACGCAGGGAAAGTATCCCTCCTCTCGAGCTAGGAGGCGGAAACGGGGCTCCTCAGGATGTGGCGGGACTCTCGTGCTTCCTCTCGAGTGGAGACGGGTATGTCGGGGAACTTCTTGAGTTGCAGCAAGGGTGTGAAGGACCCTTTGGAAGTTCCAGAGGTTAGGTGTGATTAGCCTCGAGACGCCTCAGCGGAAATGGGCCTCATCTCGCCTGGAGGGGAGAACCTCCTGGATTTTCTCGAGTTGCGGCAGGTGCTCTCGACTTACGACGGGGACCTCAGGGACCCGCTCTGGTGGCCTCAGGAAAGGCCAATCCCCTTGCGAGTTGCTCGGGGGCCTCTCGGGGCCTCTCGGGTTTCCTCTCCCGTCGATGCTGGGGCCTAAACCTTGTGTGGAGTCAGTGCCGGAACCTGAGGATTCCTCTCCAGTGCTGACATGGATCTTGGGTACTTCTGGAGTCTCCCCAGGGAGTCAGTCCTCGTCTCGAGTGGGGGCATGCACGTGCGACTTTCCTCCCGAGCTGTAGCAGCAGTGTCACGCTTCCCTTCGCGTGGATCAAGGGATCTGTGGCTTTCCCTCGAGGCTTTCCCACGAGGCTTTCCCACGAGGCTTTCCCACAGGGCTGTCCCACGTGCCACCGTGGTGTGAGTCGATCCTCGGCCTTGAAAGTCGAGGCAGTGCAGGGAAAACAGGTTTCCCTGGAATGGACTGAGACATCTGGGGGACTCTGGGAATGTGGCACGACCCTGGAGTTCCTTCTCGCCTTTCCTGTGGAGAGCGCCTCCACTTGAGATGCGACGGGAACGCCGGGAATTCTTTCCCGACCACTGCAGGGAAAGGATCCCTCCTCTCGAGCTAGGAGGCGGAAACGGGGCTCCTCTGGATGTGGGCGGGACTCTCGTGCTTCCTCTCGAGTGGAGACGGGTATGTCGGGGAACTTCTTGAGTTGCAGCAAGGGTGTGAAGGACCCTTTGGAAGTTCCAGAGGTTAGGTGTGATTAGCCTCGAGACGCCTCAGCGGAAATTGGGCCTCATCTCGCCTGGAGGGGAGAACCTCCTGGATTTTCTCGAGTTGCGGCAGGTGCTCTCGACTTACGACGGGGACCTAATTGACCCCTGC
>NW_017215525.1:0-23920 GCF_001704415.2 Capra hircus
GGGAAAGAGAGATGTTCCTGCGCGGAGGTCTCTGCGCTCAGCCTTGGCCCGCACTTGCTTGCTCTTTAGGGGGCTGCCTCTCGCAGGAAGGAGCAGGCCAGCAGGAAGCCTGGGAGTCGACCAAGCTGGTGGCCTTCTCTTGCACTCAGCTCCAATCCTTCGCTTGCCTTTGCTAACTTAGGTCCCGAGTCCTCCTTAACGGAGAGCTTGGGGCTGTGTGGTTGCACCACCGGCCAAGGCTTCGCAGCAGTGAAGAATTCCTGTCAGAGGGAAGGAAGGCAACTGCAGGGCTCGCTGCCACGCGGATTGCTTGGCCGCCCAGATTCAGCCGTCCACACGGAGAGCACCGGCTTCCAGGGCCCCTGGCTGGGGTTTTCAGCCCCGCACACACGGAGGCTGATTCCTTGGGTGCCAGAAAGTGTATGACAGACGTAGGTTCCCTAGCACTCTCCTCCCCAGCAGAGACATGTGCAGGTGTTTGGGGCCTGATCCTGCGTGTCTGGGTTCCTGCCCACAGCCCCAACTCAGGGGAAGCAGCCCCTGAGGCAAGACCTGCTGGAGGAGCCCTGCGCCCCCGCCTGATAGGCGAGTGCACAGCCAGCAGGGAAGCGAGCCTTCCTCGGGGGAAGAGGAGGCAGCCCAGCCCCGTCAAGTTGAAAGCCCTGCTTGCACGGAGCTAAGTGCGCCTCCAGTACGGCAGAGCTCTAGCTCTGCTCAGAGCCCCGATCTGGCAGAGTTCCTGGCGCGAGGCTGCTCTGGCCGGGGGCTAGCCTTGCCCAGACTTGCCTTGCTTTTAGGCTGCCTCTCCAGGAAGGAGCAGGCAGCAGGAGCCTGGGAGTCGCCACTGGCGCCTTTCTTGCCTCAGCTCCAATCCTGCCTTGCCTTTGCACTTAGGTCCCAGTCCTCCTTAAGGAGAGCTTAGGGGCTGGTGGGTTGCACACTGCCAAGGGCTCCAGCAGTGAGAATTCTGTCAGAGGGAAGGGAAGGGCAACTGCAGGGCTCCTCCAGCGGTTGCTTGGCCGCCCAGATTCAGCGCCACACGGAGAGCACCAGGCTCCCAGGGCCCCTGGCTGGGGTTTTCAGCCCCGCACACACGGAGGCTGATTCCTTGGGTGCCCAGAAAGTGTATGACAGACGTAGGTTCCCTAGCACTCTCCTCCCCAGCAGAGACATGTGCAGGTGTTTGGGGCCTGATCCTGCGTGTCTGGGTTCCTGCCCACAGCCCCAACTCAGGGGAAGCAGCCCCTGAGGCAAGACCTGCTGGAGGAGCCCTGCGCCCCCGCCTGATAGGCGAGTGCACAGCCAGCAGGGAAGCGAGCCTCCTCGGGGGAAGAGGAGGCAGCAAGTCCCCGTCAAGCTGAAATCCCTGCTTACACGAAGCTAAGTGCGACTCCAGTACGGCAGATCTCTAGCTCTGTTCAGAGGCCCGATCTGGCAGAGTTCCTGGCACCAAGATGCTCTGCCATAGGCGAGCCTTGCGCAGACTTGCCTTGCTTTTAGGCTCCCTCCCCAGGAAGGAGCAGGCTGTGTGAGGCTCGGGAAAACGCCACTGGCGCCTTCCTGGCTTCAGCTCTACCCCTGCCTTGCCTTTGCACTTAGGTCCCAAGCGTCCTTGAGGAGGGCTTAGGGGCTGGTGGGTTGCACACTGCCAAGGGCTCCAGCAGTGAAAGCTCTGTCAGAGGGAAGCGAAGGGCAACAGCAGGGCTCCTTCAGCGGTTGCTTGGCCGCCCAGACATAAGCGCCGCACGGAGAGCACCAGGTTCCAAGGGCCCCTGGCTGGGTTTTGCATCCCCACACTCCCAGAGGCTGACTCCGTGGTGCCTAGAAAGTGTGTGAGAGACGTATGTTCCCTAGCACTCTCCTCCCCAGCAGAGACATGTGTTTGGGAGGGCTTAGGGATCGCTGAGTTCCACACTTCCAAGGGCTCCAGCACTGAGAGCTCTGTCGACGGGAAGGGAAGGGCAACTGCAGAGCTCCTTCAGCTGTTGCTTGGCCTGTCCAGACTCAGCGCCACATTGAGAGCACCATGCACCCAGGGCCCCTGGGTGGTGTCTGCAGCCAGCAGGCTGGCGACTCACTTGTGGTCTCCCATCATTTGCCTGAAATACATAGGTTCCCTAATGCTCTTCTCCCCAGCAGAGCTGTGTGCAGGTTGTTGGGGCCTGCCCCTGCGTGTCTGGGTTCCCGCCCACAACCCCAGCTCAGGGGAAGTAACCCCTGAGCCAAGACCTGCAGGAGGCGAGGTATGGCTCCGCCTGGAAGCCGAGTGCACAGGACAAGTGGAAGGGAGCCTCCTCCGGGGAAGAGGAGGCAGCCCAGTCGCCTGCTGCTGCAAGCCTTGCTGGGGTGGAGCCGAGTGCGCCTCCAGTATCGCAGAGCTCCAGCTCCGCTGAGAGCCCTGATCTGGCAGAGTTCCTTGCGCGAGGCTGCTCTGCCTGGGGCGAGCCTTGCCCAGACTTGCCTGGCTTCTAGACTTCCTGCCCAGGAAGGAGCAGTCTGCACGAGGTTGGGAGACGCCACTGGCACCTTCCTGGCCTCAGCTCTGCTCCTGCCTTGCCTTTGCACCTAGGCCCCAGGCGTTCTTGTGGTGGCTTAGGGGCCGGTGGCTTCCACACTGCCAAGGGCTCCAACAGTGAGAGCTCTGTTCGAGGGAAATGAAGGGTATATTTGGAATGCAATCGTTTATCAGATGTGAGACCCACACCTTCACCCTGAACCCTCACCCCGAGCCCTTACCCTCGCCCTCACCCACACCCTCACCCTGAACCCTTACCCTCACCCTCACCTTGAAGCCTTACCCTCACCCTCACCCCTAACCCTAACCCTCACGCCTCACCCCTCACCCTAACAAGTTGGGGGGCTGTTCTGCACACTGTAACCTTAACCCTTCCCTCACCCGACACCCTATCCACATCCTAACCCTAACCCACTTCATAGTCACGCCCTCAACCCTATACTTACCCTTGAAGTACGTACCTGCATCATCTTCGTTTTGGACACTTCCCATGCATAACAAAAGACAAGGTTGGAATGTTTCAAACATCGATCCAAGACCCATTATCCACATAAAAGGGATATAAATACTCTGATCACATCATTTAAATCTCTTGCATCACCAAAATACCTCTCCACCACGTATCCAATCGCCATTGATGGATCACATCTATCTCATACATTTTATAACTTAGCAATCAGATACGCACCCGTAATCTGGGTAATTATATACACAGGATATATTGATACCATAAATATTTCAACAAATTCCACTTTCTACGATGAGTTCAATCTTCACAAAAGTAGGATGAACGGCACCTGTTTCCACTAGGATCCATAGCATTGCACAAAGTGACAGTGAGCGTGAAAATCTTAATGATGACCACCGGAAAGAAGGTCAGCACGGCTGATATCACAGATTTTTCAGTGTTCCAATACGACTTCTACCCAAATCCATAAAGAAAGACATATGCATAGGAAACTACAAATTGAAAGCAAGTCTATTGAGATAAATATTGGACATCAATTGTATGAATCTTTAAGGCATCACTGCAGACATTCTTCAGACATTCTTCAAATTCATAGAATGACAACAAAGTATGGCTACGTACAATCCATTCGGTTTTATAAACCACTCATGAATAACCTCACAAGCCATTGAAAACCAGATGACACTTTCAAATAGCTTTGATCTACAAACAAGGCTGTAAGACAGAAAGTTAAAATCGAAATACATGAACTAAATCCTCAATAGATATGAAAACATCCCTTGGTAGTGAAGTCGATTCACATTAGTTATTAGGGCTTTCATGCACAGATCCACGGGGCATATACAGAACCATTCCTCCAACAAAACTGAAGAATGACTTTAAAATCGCAAACAAAACATGAGTATATGTGTTCACACACTTCATGGAGCAAGGGTTTCTTCGATCTGAAAACTGGCGTCGATGAAGGACTGTGTGAAGAATGACTTCAAAGTCTATTTGGCAAACACAGCCTACGTTGGCTATATTTAGTCCTCAGATGAATGGAATGTCATGAGTACTGGGCGTTTCAAAGAAGCAGCCTGTGAAGCTCTGGACGCTTATTGGGATGCGTGGTATACCACATTCACACGTTTCAGTAGCATTGGTGCAAAAACGATACACTTCTCAGGGGAAGCTTCTACATGGACTCTTGGGATCAGAGCTCTAACTCATACACACATACTTTTCCTTTGAAAATGATCCTGCATGATAAGCAAACAAAACACTGGATGAACACCTAGACGGTGAGCTCTGTACTAAATGATTTGAAAGCCAGTAGATGGAATGAGCTGATGAGGAAGACTACAAACGAGTCATCTTCTTCAACTTGGTCAAACTGCTCATAGTCATACAAGTGAATGAAAAGTGGAGCCTGTTGTCATTCAATCTGTTGAAAAGAAAGAGAATAATACAACAAATTAGCAAATCTTATTTTCTTCATAAACATTATATTATTTCTGCACAGCTTTCTTACTGGCATGAATAGAATATCTGCAATAATCACTTGTCACAGTGAAATGGATTCACATTCGATATCGATTCACATCTAGAATTGATGCCATAGCTGTTTGATACTATTGCTTGAGTGAATGCAACTTATGTGACTTCACAAACTACAAACACGACTAACATAATAGGTATTAAAAAACCTTGAGTGACATGAGCGTGAAGACTTAGTAGAGTTGCTCTCAAGAATCATGATACTATTCTTCACTCCAGCCATAGGACTGGAATCTGTACATTAACACCCCTGCAAAAGAAACGGGAAAGGATAGAATAATAATAAAGGAACTTCATAACTATATTCCTACTGTCAACATTCAACACTATGTTTTCTTTTCAACTGACTTTCATATTTGGTCTACTGTAACCTCTTCTGTGTTCATTTTATGCTAAACTTATTGCCAACAGTAAAATTACCATATGAGCTCTAATGAATTTTTTTACTTGCAAAGCTAGTGATAGAACCAAAGGCCAATATCTACATCAAACAGGAGGAATGGAATGGAAACTGTAAACAATTTTGATGGAATAGCATTTCCGTGCTCCTATTCAGTCAAACGGACATTCCAAAGGATGTGATTTTTCTGAAAGTTTATTTCGGAAACTTGGAAGTGGATGACTGCAAACAATAAAACGAATAATATATTGATACATAATACGAATAATATACAGTGGGTCATTCTTTTTTCTATTCTGCCACAGCTAACTGACTGGAAGTCAGTTGTCGTAACTACTACTAACAGAAGACCCTCACCGATGAGTGAAGATATATAGGAAAATCCATAATAGATCTAAAAACCGTCAAAGATAAAATGGTCATGAAAAAATACAGTGACAGTTTAGTTGGTATAAGAAACAGGATGATTATGAAAGCAAAGCCAACAATCATGGATAGGCCATGGAAGCCCGTGGCTGTCACGAGTGTTGACTTGTATCCTTCATCTGAGGTTGTTAAAAGTGCGTGGTAAAATCCAGAGGTTTGCAGCAGTGGTAACCTCCTGAGCAGACTGAAATCCAAAGGGTTTCCAGAATATCCTGACGATTTCCATCTACTAGGCTGTGGTGAGCTCAAGCAATACATACTCCAGAGGACAGAAGACAGACGTCTACTGCACTTAGGGAGAAAGGGAATGTTGCTGCTCGGCCTAGTACAAGTGTAGAAGCAACACCTCGGTGATTCGATCTTTAAAGACTCCATACATATGAGAAAGACTGGTATGAATAATCCTTCAGAAGCGCCTTCTCAGACCTCCTCCCATCATAAGCACAAGCATAATGAAAACACTGAGTTTTCATGGGCTCACGCAAAATTAGACTCACTTATGACTTTGCTTTGAGAAGAGTTGAACTACTCATTGTTTAAGAGAAATGACCCTTTCTTCTCTGAAGACTTGTGAATCATTCATAGGGTGTGGTGAATAAACTACTTAAGGATCTAATCCATAAAAATGCGATAGGCTAAGCACAGAGATGTTTTTCTCCCTTTCTCAAAGGATGGAACATTTTGTATTTGCACTGACTTTATGTCTTGACTTCATGTACAATTAGATATTGATTTTTTTAGTTGACATACAATAGGACTAAAAATATCGATATAATACTGATAACTCATGTTGGTATGTGTGGTTGTCACATAGGATTCACAGGAGATTTAGATTCACAGTTGTCAACGTAAAGGATGAATGCTATTTAGCTTCTTCGTGACTCTAGACCACGAATGAAGAGTTTTCCTCAACATATTTCACTGAGGGAAATACAAGGATGATAGGCATAATACTATGCTTCGACTCACGGATATCGAAGCATTGTTCACAATACAGATCTGATTTTCGAAATCAGGGTTCTTTCAGTGTCCTTGAACAGCATTTGTTTTTCTGGATACAGAAGAAAAAACTCATGAGTATCAAACTGGTTCCCAGAAAACATGTGTATGAATTGTTATCTTCCTGAACCAGGGATCAAACCCACATCACTTCCACCTCCTGCACTGGTAGGCAGAGTATTTCTTGATCAACTGCGCCACCTGGGAATCGACATACATTTCAAGGACCACTGCCATCAGCTTCTACTGTTCATGACCAAACTAGGAGAAACAACATTGGAAGAAGGACTCATAAGGGTACTCATAGGAAGTACTCATAAGTCAAGGAACCGTTCTACTGGGTCCTCTCGTTATTACTGGGACAAGTCAGTTCCTCCGATGATGATGGGTATAACTGAAAAATTATTACAAATGCATGGGATGCGATGTCTACATGATAAATGTGTTCCTCTTATACTATTGCTTCAGGGATGTCTACTTCCGCATGAACGACTGCACTACAAGGGATGCCTGCTATTCCAGCTCAAGCAACAGATAGTCAAGTGCAGATCATTGTCCTTTGTTGAAAATAATCAGCAGTTTGTCAACATAGGGAACATGCCGGAGGAACCCTTGGGATGGAACTCTAAAAACAGGTTGGGCCCTCTTTTTGCCAGGCCCTGCGATAAAATACAAATCAGAAAAAGAAAAATAGCATCGGTTTTGTCAGGACTTCCTCATCTTTTCTTTCTCGGTAGCAGGAAGCAGACATTGAGGCCAGAGGACTGCAGGATTTCATTGTGAACTAACGTTGGGTGGGGTGGAGGCTCATCACTCTAGTAAGAATGTGGCTCACTAAAACGGAATTTCATTCACTTCATGGACATAGAGTTCTAGAATCCTTCATTAAGGAATTCAAGAAGCTATATTTCCTTACACCTTCACAATCTCTTGGTTTACAAGAATGTCAATTGCTAGTCCAGCACTTATACAATGAGTGTTACAGGTAGTATGAGTGTATAAATGATGACGAGCAATGACAGGAAGTTTATTTATTCTCTGTTTGAATTCTTGAGTTTTTTATATAATTTTTTATAATATCCTTACAGATGTAAATATTTTAGTGACATGTATAAATACACGTTGAGTAGTGCTATGATAACTCATAGTGTTGCCACAATAAATATCATGGTTATTATGTGCTTTTCATATATTCCTTTGGAGATTCTCTTGCATTATACATCATCATAAGATATTTAATAGTTTCCTAAACTGTACAGTAGGTCCTTGTGGCTTCTTTTATATATGGTAATGTATTTGTTAATAATTCAAACAAAAACTGGTACACAAATATTCATAGTGACATTCACAATAGCTCAAAGGTAGAACTCATTCAAGTGTCCGTTGGTGGGAGACTGAATATGCAACGCAAGGTATATTCAGAAGCTTGAACGGTATTCCACCATACAAAAAAGTACATTAAATGGTGCTGCCACTCTGCAAGACATTACACAAATGACTCCAAAACGAACACGTGGAAGAAATACATAGTTCGATTCCAATTCATGCTATGTACCCAAAAGGATTGGGAAAGGGGGCTGAAAAAAATGGATACTCCTTCCGTCATACTCACAACAGCATGATTCACACTGGCAAACAAACAGAAGCAATCGAAGTGTCCATGGCAGCCAATTCCATAAACAAACTGTGGTATACACACAATGGAATCTGATTCGGCCCTTCAAAGTCAGTAATTCTGACAATGCGACAATGTGGACAAACCTTATGGTCATTAGATTAAGTGAAATAAACCAGACCAAAAAAAGACAAACGTTCTGTGATTCCGCTCATATGAGATATCCAAACAAGTCAAATCTGTCAGAAATAGCAGAAAGTGATTCCGACCGATCGAAAAGAGTTCATGTTTCATGGACCTCAGTTTCCCTTGGAAAAACTGACTTCCCATCATATCTCCAAAACCAATTAGACAAATAACTGGAAGCTATATCCAGTCAAATGAATGTAGACATAATGTTACAGTGTACACCAAACTCACTCAAACTTCTCAACAGACAAAAGGCAAAACTGTATCTGTGGCACCTCAGCTTAGCTTAAAACTGTATCTACGGTACCTCACTTCTGCTTATAAAATTTAACAACAACAACAACACACTAAAGGCTATCCAAAAAAGGATAGAAAACACATATAACATCAACTTTAAAAAATTAGAAATTGAAACGGTGAAAAACCTTATTCACAAAACTTAAACACAAGCCACAGGAAACTATATTTATAAAATAGATATCTGATAAAGGATTGTTCTCCAAATATACCAAAAAATCTAGAACAATCTCATAAAATATGTATACACCTAAACACCTGGCCTACAAAAATATAAAGATAGTAAATAAGCCTATCAAAAAGACTCAAAACCACATAGCATTAGGAAATGACAAACTAAAATAACAGTGAGGTAGCACTGCACACCTATTAGATCCAGTCAACTCAAGAAAAGGGGGTAGGGCACAGCTTCTCCGGTGGCTCAGTGGTAAAGAATCTGCCTGACAATGCAAGACACTCTAGTTCGATCCCTTACCCCAGAAGATCCCACAAGCCACAGAGAAACATAGCTGGATTTTTCCACAGCTAAACAAGGCTCACCTGTGACCTGAATCCTTCATGTCCAGCACTTACTAAACAGCTTTGAAAACATGTCCAGACAAAAAAGGATCGCATGATTATATACAACAGCTCGACTTGGAATCACTACAAACTTTCAAATATCAGGATGTCTTCAGTAGATGACAGTGTAAACAAATGGGGATACATGCAAAGTGAAGGGGAGCAAATGCTACCACAAAATATACCACCTCAGCATGAGGATTAGTTGGACCCAATTAACTTTTATTTTTTTAGAGGACACATGATCATCTCTGAAACCCAAGTTCAAGACAGCTCTTCTGTGAGTCACATTTACCAGAGAAATCTCATTTCAAAGGAATCCTCTCTATATGCCAGATAGAAGGATGAGACACAGTCTTTTGAAACTCTTTTTTCTTTTCTATCGATAGGGAAAGCTAAGCCGTAAATCTGCACAGCCACCATACCCTTCCTTTCCTTTGGTTGTATTTTTTTAAATATTTGTTTCTGTTTTCATTTGGCTGCGCCAGGTCAACCTTCATTGAGGCAAGCCAGATATTTAGCTACAGCATGCAAATTCTCTGTTGTGGCATGGGAGATCTAGTTCTTGGATCAGGAAATGAACCTGGGCCTCCTTCTTTGGGAGTGTCCAGTCTCAGCCACTGGACCACCAGGAAGTGCCTGTTTTGTTTTCAGATGAAGATGGAATCTAAGGTGATATCTTGGGCCATTTCAGTCACTGACTCAGTTTCCTGAGTTTGTCCAAAGCACGCACAAGGTGCACATTATTAAACTGGTTTGCAAAACAAGAAAAGGTTGTCTGCTACAACACTGTATGCTTACAAATATCTAAATGGTAAATGGCATAGTATTGATTTTTCATTACTATGGGGGGAGAAAGAATGCAGGATTCATACATGTTACAACACGAATAAATATTCAAACCATCTTCAGTGAAAAAAAAATCCACATAGAAAAGGCCACCCAGAACCCTTATTCACCATGTCTGCTTTCAATCCATCAAGTTTGTCCAAATAACTGAAAATCTCAGTAACACTCTAAATAAAGAAAAAAGGATGAAGATGGAAACAAAAGATATATTCATACACTTGAACATTGCAAAGTGGAAGTGGGGCGGTGGATTACATTATAACGTAGATACCATATGATTTCCTGATTTTGGAGATTATGTGCTGGTTCTGCAGAAGGTACCCATTTTGGATAAAACACATAGAGTCTTTTAGATGATGTGGCAAATGCTAGCACTTGTTCCCATTGCTAGGCATTTTCTGTACATTTTAAATGACTGGAAAGTATACTAGGTTTCAAAACAACCATGTCAATACCACAAAAGAAATTTAGAGTAGACAGGCAGGAAGCTTTCTGATACAGGCCAAGACTTACCCAGACGAAGTTCAAGGGAAGCTGCGATGCTCACTGCCCTTGAAGGAGTCCACGTGGAATGAAGAAGTACTGTGGGAAGTCTCTTAGTAACCACCATGTCTTGGGTCCTCTGGATGACCTACTGCAGGAGAAACAGATGTTACAGATAAAACGTTCCACATCACTTCACAAAATGTTGTTAGACTACTTTCAGTAAAGCTGAATCATTTGGGATCAATTTACAATCATATAATAGACTACCATTTACAGTCCAAAAATCACTTGCATTTCTAGACACTCATAACAATCAGAAAAAAAAATTAAGAAACTCCCACTTAAATAAAACATCTAGCAACAAACTTAATCAAGAACATAAAAGACCAGTAGTCAGAAAACTAGAAAGCACTGATAAAGAAACCAAAGAAAACACAAATACACAGAAAACTATTCCACGCTCATGCACTGGAACAATGAGGAATTAAAAGGTCCATTCCAACCAAAGTCATCAACAAATACACGGACTGCAATCACAAAATAACATTCAATGGCATTTTTCACAGAAATAGAAATATTCCTCATATTAGACTGCTACTGTTGACCAGGACCTTAAACGGCCAAAAAGACTCTGAGAAAGAGGAACACAGCTGGAGGCATCTTCCTATCCCTCTTCAAACTACATCACGGAGCTGTAGTGACCACCACAGTGAGGAACTGGCAGGAACACAGACACATGGACTCCAGGAGAGAATAGAGAGCCCAGAAACGAACCCACATGTACATGGTCAGTTCCTGAAAATCAAACCAGGAACGAGCAAAGAGGAAAGGACAGTCTTCTCAAGAAACAGTGACAGGAAAACGGCCACCTCCACGGAAGAACATCAGTGTTCATCCTCTACATCATCTAACGCAAATCGAACTGAAAACCCACCGCTTTGCACACGGAGCTCTTTCCCCCTGAGTCCTCCGAGATGGACCTCCAGTCAGCCCTCAGCTGGACACAGGAAACGTCTACTCCGTCCTCATTTTTCGCTCTTGCAGCGCCTCCCTGCTGGTGGGCACTGAGGCAACCCTGCTCCTCTCAGCCTGGATGCAGCCCTGTTATCCAGAAGCCTGAGCCCTGATGGTCCTGAGGAGACAAAGCTCCCGCCAGCTGCTCACGGGGCAGAGCCTAAAGGCAAAGCGTCCTGCGCCCGCGGGTCAGAGGGGGCTTTGGCGCCCCCCTGCGGGCCACAGGAGAAGAGCGGGCAGCCCGGCGCTCACAGACCTCAGAGGGCTCACCCAGAAGCAGCTCTGCTGCGAGCACTCAGACTGGAAGCCCAAACTGAAATGGAGCAGAATAGCTCCATGACCCTCCGCAAAACATGGCTAAGGAACAATCAGAGCCTGTATGGAATGCAGCCATAAAAAGGAACACATGTGAGTTTGTTCTAATAAAGGGGAGGGAAGTCAGTCAAAGAGAGAAAAACATGGAATCTAGAAGGATGGTACTGACGAGTCTGTTCACAGAGCAGCAATGGAGGTGCAGACATAGAGAACAGACTTACCAGACGAGGGTGGGGAACAAGAGGGAGAGGGTGAGATGAATGGAGAGAGCAGCATGGATGCAGGTACACCAACCTTTGTAAATAGACAACCAATGGGAATTTGCTGTATGATTCAGGGAACTCAAACTGGGGCTCAGTAGTAACCTAGAGAGGTGGGAATGCGTGCGAGGTGGGAGGGAGATTCCAGAGCAAGAGGACATAGGTACACCTATGGTCAATTCATGTGGATGTATGACAAATCAAACCAATATTGTAAAGCAATGATCAATCAACTAAAAAGAAATAACTGTTTAAAAAAATATGAACATACACACAAACTTTGCAACAAGGTAACTCCATTTTAAAAACTATTGAAATTTTAGAAAACTACAAACGTTCTACATGACCTTCGGTCTGGTGATCAGGTCTAACATACACAAAACAAGCCAACTTACCCAATTATGAATACAAATGAGTTAACACATTGCCTTTTATCATTTCATACATTTACCCTGTGGAGGACCTTACTCGAGAGAACCAAAAAGAAACTGCTAAATGAACCACGGACCACCCACCCTGGCCAGGCAACAGAGAAAAGAAAACACTTGCAGGAGTCATCTCACAACAGGAGGTCCTGGGAAGGAACAAGGAACGAACAAGCTACCACCAACCAGAATTCTGGAGAGGTCAGGAGATGGGAGGCTCCAGTTCAGAGGTCCTACCAACCTCCCAGGATGCACTTCGCTGGAATCCATCTCGGCTGAGTGATGCGTGTGCCCCCAAGAAGGATCCCAATTCAGAATGCCTGGCAAGAGACAAACCAGAAATGAACCCGATGACCATAAAACCTGAGAGTGCGAGCCACGTGACAGAGTGGTTCTCTCCGTTTCCCTCACCCTCCTGCCCTCCACCCCGGCAGCCCTTCCCAATGAAGCCTCTCGCTTGGACAGCACTCCTCTCCTCAGACAACTCATTGCCCAGTGTCAGACAAGAACTCACTCTCAAGCCCTGGAAGGGAACCCCCTTCCTTCATCAAAAGCAATATCCAGGAGAAAAGAGCTTCAAAACGCTATCTTGCAGAGAAGGAAATCAGACAAGGCAATGGCAGCCCGCTCCAGTACCATTGCCTGGAGAATCCCACGGACAGAGGAGCCTGGTAGGCTGCAACCCCGGGGTCACTAAGAGTCGGACACGACTTCACTGAGTGACTTCACTTTCACTTTTCACTTTCATGTACTGGAGGAGGACATGGCAACCCACTCCAGTGTTCTTGCCTGGAGAATCCCAGGGACAGAGGAGCCTGGTAGGCTGCTGTCTATGGGGTCGCGCAGAGTCAGGCACGACTGAAGCGACGTGGCAGCAGCAGCAGAGAAGGAAATGGCACCACCTGCAGTACTCTGGTCTCAGAAATCCTAGGGACAGAGGAGCTTGGTGGGCTACAGTCCAAAAGCAGGGCATTTCTGACGGGAGGAAACAGTCCCAGGGAAGCTGAGCTGCTCACCAAAGGCCCCAGAGCTTTGGATAGCACACCAGAGCTGTGGCTGAGGATTCCCAGCTGCCATGCCTCTTGATCCTGGCCTCTTTCACTAGATACGTGTGTGGAAAACTAGAATCTCAAATATGCCCTGGTGGTTCCATAGTCAAGAATCCACCTGCCAGTGCTGGAGATGCATGTGCGATCCCTAGGATGGGAAGATGCCACATCCTATGGAGCCCGTGTGCCACAACTGCCGAGCCTGTGCTCTAGATCCTGGAAGCCACGATGCCGAGTTCACATGCCGCAGCCACTGAAGCCCGTGAGCCTGTGCCCCTCAACAAGAGGACACACTGCAGTGAGAAGCCTGCAAACCACTCGTTATGGCCCATGCTCACCAAAACTAGAGAAAAGCCCACACACAAAGATGCAACACAGCCAACAATCAATACAACTCTTTTCCTAAAAAAATGCACATCTGACAAAGAAACTGTACTCGAATTGTCCAAGAACACTAGAGCAAACAAGCCCATTCATAATTGGTAACGACTGAAATAGACACCTGGCCACTGAGGGTATACTGATAGTAAACTATCATACAAAAACATACTCAAGATACTGGTGCGATGCACGCAGAGCCCCCTTTGAAAGACAATCTGACAGTTTTTTTTTTTTTCAGTAACCACGTGGGACAAGCACTGAATTCTGTGTATGACAAGCGGTGGAAGCCAGGTATCTTACCATTGGAAGGCAAAGTTCCAGATAAACAAAAGGAAACGTTACAATGTCCATGTCGTGGTGGATCAGGTTGGAGACATCATCACAAATTACCTTTAACTGAATATGTTCAAAGGTGAGCTGGAATACATGGAGATATATCTCCATGTATTGTCAGCTGAGCATATTGAGCTCCTACATGTATGTTTTAAATATCCATTCTCTAATAAAAGGGAACAGGAAACATCTCCGATGGCCTGGTGGTAAAGAAGCTGCCTACCGATGCAGGGAACACGGGTTCAATTCCTGTGTAGAAGATTCCACACGCCCAGGGGCAATGAAGCCCTTGAACAACTCTTGACGTTTGCATGCTCCAGAGCCCAAGTTCTGCACACAGAGAAAGCACTGCAATGAGAAGCCATGGCACAGCAACTAGAAGGTAGCCTCTGCTCACTACAACTAGACAAAGGAGCAATAAAGACCCAGCACAGTCAAAAATAATGTCATGTTAAAAAAAGGACAGTTCTTTGAAGAAATGACTGAGACTAGGGGTGCGACTGTAAATATATGAGCCAGGGTCATCTTCAATTATGAGAAATTAAAGAAACTAAAGACAACTATCAAGCTGTCCAAACGGATACAAATGAATGACGACACAGTGTTATCTGTATACACCAGCAAATAACAATCTGAAAGGGAATTGAAACAAACAATTCCCCTTCAATCACGTCAACATTAATAAAAGACTTTGCTATGGATGGAATGAGGATGACAAGACTGGCACACTGGAAATGATACATGATTGCTGAAAAATACCCTCAAGCCATGGACAGAGACTCCATAGCGATGACAAGACTTCAGTTGGCAATACCGTGGAATGCATCTGCCATCTGAAATGAAGATTCAATATGAATTACAAAAGGCTGAAAGGTGGCTGCTAAACCACAAAAGATGCCAGCATTCTTGGCCTCCAGAGGAGAATTCAATCCAGGGCAAGTGACGAAGCTTGATGGCTCAGAGGTTTTCTGTGAAAAAGTTTGATTCAAGTAGAAAAGAGATCGAGAGAGCTGCTGACGTAGACATTCAAAGGGGGAAGAAAGAGTACCCCCTGCTAGTCTTTAGCCAGATGGTATACAGCCACTAGCAGTCTGCTAAGGAAAGAAAGACAATGTCTCAGAGAATGGCACCAGGCCCCTCACCCACAGCATGCATTGAGATCACATTGGCAGCAGATGAGTCATCCCAGGCCAGAAAATGATGGACATGAATCTTGAAGAAAGGCAGATTTCCAAGCAAATATATAGTTTCATTCACAGAGGTTAAGAGAACCAGGTATGAGTAAGACAAACCGGTTTGTCGAGTCGTTTCTGAGCCCTTAGGGGGAACTGACCTGAAGACATTAACATACCTTAAGACAAACATTTCCATAAGAACAATGCATTGCTTAGTTCAAGGTTTGAGAAAAGTTAAATTCAGGTGGAGCCAGGAGTTGTCATGGCAACACAGAATTTTCAGAGAAACCTTCTTTTACATTTGTATCAAGATGGAGAAAAAAAAACCGCAGCCCTCTTTGGTCTCCTCCTGCCTCTTAAGAGAGAGAAAAAAACGTCTGACACTTGCAGTTTATTTTCTCTGTCTGGAGACCCCTGGCCTTCCTGCCTGTTATCCTCTCCAGGCCTGTAGGAAGCAATCCACTCGGCTGCTTGGGAAAAGCGCGCGGGTCTGAGCTGTATGCAAAGGGGTGAAGCGGTAAAACCCTCGGCCCCAAAGGCGAGGCTTTTCTGCGATCGCCATTTCAGTCGGCTCCGAGACTGCAAACAAAGGGCAGAAGACATGGTTCCCTGCTCCGCCGAGTCCGAGTTCCCTTACCTGTGGTCCACAGCCCTGCGCTCTGCTCGCTGGATGCCAATCGACGGGGACCCAGGAGCCCACGAAACGAGCAGTCCCAGCTGCAATGGCGAGCCCTGAGAGCACAACTGGGGACCCCTGGCCCCGAGGCGCCGCCATGTTCACCCCGCCCCAGACCCGCTCCCGTGAGCCGCGCCCCTGACCAGCCGCCCAGGCTCGCCCCGCCCCCGACGCGCGCACGGTGCGCCCCGCCCCCACGCCCCCTGCCAGGCCAGGCCCGCGGGACCGCGACTGCCTCCAGGGGAAACACAAGGACAAGCAGATCCACCCCACCGAGACAACCCAAGCTTTTTCTCAGCTCATCTGTCTATGATTTAGGGATAAGAAGCAAAGATGACCTAGGACAGCCATGATATTCTATAGAGCCAGACCCTGGCGCGCAGAGGCTTGAAGAGGGCCCGGGAGCGCTGCCTGAAACAGCAAGCCTCTGTAGCATAGCGGTTAGGCAGGCTGGTAAGTCAGGCAGACTAGGGTCTGTAGGTCAGGAGTTCAAGTCCCGGGTTTAACTCTTTCCCTTTTAGGGGGCGGGGGACCACAAGAGGCGGGGCTTAGACCAGAAAAGTTTCTTTTGATTTTAGAGGTTTATTGTGAAGCTTAGGGTTAGGGTTCGGGCAACCCCCCAACTCGCTCGGGTTCGGGTTCGGGGTTAGGGTTAGAATTCGGGGAACCCCCCTCTTCTTAGAGTTCGGGTTTGGGTTAGGGTTCAGGTCAGGGTCAGGGTTCAGGTTACGGTTAGGGCTTAAAGTGAGCGCTAATGGGGCCCATAGTTCTTTATTAGCCTGCCCTGGCGGGCCGAGGCTTGAAGAGTGCCTGGGAGCAGCATGAAACCCGGGGGGCTTTGTTAGCATAGCGGTTAGGCTGACGGCCGAGTAAACATGCAATCTGGCTTTGTGGGTCAGAAGTTCCAGTCCGGGCTTGCCTTTTTTGCTTTGAGCGGATGGGGGACCGCAAGGGGCGGGGCTTAGGCCAGAAAAGTTTCTTTTTCTTTTAGAGTTTTATTGTTAGGGTTAGGGTTAGGGTTAGGGTGCCGGCATCCCCTCAACTTGTTAGGGTTCAGGTTCAGAGTTCGGGTTACGGGAATCCCCTCCCTTCTTAGGGTTTGGATTCGGGTTCGGGTTAGGGTTCAGGGTTCGGGTTTGGGGTTTGGAGTTCAGGGTTTGGGGTTCCGGGTTCGCGGTTCTCGTTTGGGGTTTGGGGTTCCGATTAGGGGTTCAAGGTTCAGCTTAGGGGTTTGGGGTTTGGGGATCAGGTTATGGGTTCTCGGTTCAGATTAGGGGTTTGCAGTTGGGGTTTGGGGTTTGAGGATCGGGTTAAGGGTTTGGGGTTTGGGGCTCGCGGTTTGAGTTTGGGGCTTGGGTTTGGGGTTTGGGGATCAGGTTAGGGGTTCTCGGATTGGTTTAGAGGTTCGCAGTTGGGGTTTGGGGTTTGAGGTTAGGGTTAGGGGTTTGGGGTTTGAGGTTCACGGTTGGGGTTGGGGATTTGGGATTCGGGTTAGGGGTTTGGGGGGTTTGGGTGGGTTTGGGGGATTTGGGGTTGGAGGGGATTCTCGGTTCGGGTTGGGGTTGCAGTTTAGGTTAGGGGTTTGGGGTTTGGGTTTGGAGGGTTGGGGGGTTCAGTTATGGGGGGTTGGGGGGGTTGGGGGGGATTAGGGGTTCGGTTTCTGGGTTGACGGTTTGGGTTAGGGATTAGGGGTTTAGGATTTGGGTTTGGGGTTTGGGGATTCGGGTTTGAGGTTCCGATTAGGGGTTGAGTATGTGAGGTTTGTGGTTCGGGGGTCGAGATTTGAGGTTTGGGGTTTGGGGTTCAGGGGATTGGGTTCATGGTTTGGGGTTGGGGGTGTGAGGTGCAGTTTCGAGTTTTGCTGTTCGGGTTAGGAATTAGGGGTTGGCAGTTCGGGGTTCGGCTTAGAGGTTTGGGGTGTGCGGTTTTGGATTTGAGGTTTGGGGTTCCGGTTAGGGGTTTGGGGTTTGGGGTTCGGGTTAGCAGTTTGGAGTTTGGGTTTGGGGGTTGGGGTTTCGGGGTTTAGGGTTCGGTTTTGGTGTTTGCGGTTTGGGATTGGGGTTTGGGATTTGGGGTTCAGGTTAGGGGTTTGCGATTCGGGTTAGGGGTTTGGGGTTCGGGTTCGGGGTGTGGGGTGGGGGTACAGGTTAGGGGTTTGGGTTCAGGGTTTGGGGTTCGGTTTAGGGGTGTGCGGTTTGGGTTTGGGTTTGGGGTTCGGGCTAGTGGTTTGGGGTTCGGGGTTGGGTTCTGGATTGGGGTTCGGAGTTATGGATTCGGGGTTTGGGCTACGTGTTTCAGGATTTGCGGTTCGGGGCTTGAGGGTCGGGGTTTGGGTTTGGGGTTTAGGGCTCGGGTTAGGGGTTTGGGTTAGGGTTAGGGGTTCACGGTACGGGTTAGGTGTTTGGGGTTCGGAGTTTGGGGATTGGGTTAGGGGTTTTGAGTTCGGGTAAGGGGTTTGGAGTTCCCTGTTCAGGGTTTGGGGTTTGCGGTTGGGATAGGGGTTCAGATTCAGGATATGGGGTTTGGGGTTCGGGTACCATGTTTGGGTATGTGGTTCGGGGTTTGGGGTATGTGGTTCATTGTTTGGGGTTTGAAAGCCCTCCTTGCAGGGAGCTAGGTGCGCCTCCAGTACGGCAGAGCTCTGGCTCTGCTCAGAGCCCCGATCTGGCAGAGTTCCCGTCGCGAGGCTGCTCTGCCATGGGCGAGCCTTGCCCAGACTTACCTTGCTTTTAGGCTCCCTCCCTAGGAAGGAGCAGGCTGTGTGAGGCTGGGAGACGCCACTGGCGCCTTCCTGGCTTCAGCTCTTCCCCTGCCTTGCCTTTGCACTTAGGTCCCAAGCGTCCTTGAGGAGGGCTCAGGGGCTGGTGGGTTGCACACTACCAAGGGCTCCAGAAGTGAGAGTTCTGTAGGAGGGATCGAAAGGCAACAGCAGGGCTCCTTCAGCGGTTGCTTGGCCGCCCAGACTCAGCGCCACACGGAGAGCACCAGGTTCCAAGGGCCCCTGGCTGGGTTTTGCAGCCCCGAACACCCAGAGGCTGACTCCATGGGTGCCTAGAAAGTGTGTGACAGACGTAGGTTCCCCGCCACTCTCCTCCCCAGCAGAGACATGTGCAGGTGGTTGGGGCCTGATCCTGCGTGTCTGGGTTCCCGCCCACAGCCCCAACTCAGGGGAAGCAGCCCCTGAGGCAAGACCTGCTGGAGGAGCCCTGCGCCCCCGCCTGATAGGCGAGAGCACAGCCAGCAGGTGAAGCGAGCCTCCTCGGGGGAAGAGGAGGCAGCCCAGCCCCGTCAAGTGAAAGCCCTGCTTGCACGGAGCTAAGTGCGCCTCCAGTACGGCAGAGCTCTAGCTCTGCTCAGAGCCCCGATCTGGCAGAGTTCCTGGCGCGAGGCTGCTCTGCCGGGGGCTAGCCTTGCCCAGACTTGCCTTGCTTTTAGGCTGCCTCTCCAGGAAGGAGCAGGCAGCAGGAGCCTGGGAGTCGCCACTGGCGCCTTTCTTGCCTCAGCTCCAATCCTGCCTTGCCTTTGCACTTAGGTCCCAGTCCTCCTTAAGGAGAGCTTAGGGGCTGGTGGGTTGCACACTGCCAAGGGCTCCAGCAGTGAGAATTCTGTCAGAGGGAAGGGAAGGGCAACTGCAGGGCTCCTCCAGCGGTTGCTTGGCCGCCCAGATTCAGCGCCACACGGAGAGCACCAGGCTCCCAGGGCCCCTGGCTGGGGTTTTCAGCCCCGCACACACGGAGGCTGATTCCTTGGGTGCCCAGAAAGTGTATGACAGACGTAGGTTCCCTAGCACTCTCCTCCCCAGCAGAGACATGTGCAGGTGTTTGGGGCCTGATCCTGCGTGTCTGGGTTCCTGCCCACAGCCCCAACTCAGGGGAAGCAGCCCCTGAGGCAAGACCTGCTGGAGGAGCCCTGCGCCCCCGCCTGATAGGCGAGTGCACAGCCAGCAGGGAAGCGAGCCTCCTCGGGGGAAGAGGAGGCAGCAAGTCCCCGTCAAGCTGAAATCCCTGCTTACACGAAGCTAAGTGCGACTCCAGTACGGCAGATCTCTAGCTCTGTTCAGAGGCCCGATCTGGCAGAGTTCCTGGCACCAAGATGCTCTGCCATAGGCGAGCCTTGCGCAGACTTGCCTTGCTTTAAGGCTCCCTCCCCAGGAAGGAGCAGGCTGTGTGAGGCTCGGAAACGCCACTGGCGCCTTCCTGGCTTCAGCTCTACCCCTGCCTTGCCTTTGCACTTAGGTCCCAAGCGTCCTTGAGGAGGGCTTAGGGGCTGGTGGGTTGCACACTGCCAAGGGCTCCAGCAGTGAAAGCTCTGTCAGAGGGAAGCGAAGGGCAACAGCAGGGCTCCTTCAGCGGTTCCTTGGCCGCCCAGACAAAGCTCCGCACGGAGAGCACCAGGTTCCAAGGGCCCCTGGCTGGGTTTTGCATCCCCACACTCCCAGAGGCTGACTCCGTGGGTGCCTAGAAAGTGTGTGAGAGACGTAGGTTCCCTAGCACTCTCCTCCCCAGCAGAGACATGTGCAGGTGGTTGGGGCCTTATCCTGCGTGTCTGGGTTCCCGCCCACAGCCTCAACTCAGGGGAAGCAGCCCCTGAGGCAAGACCTGCTGGAGGAGCCCTGCGCGCCCGCCTGATAGGCGAGAGCACAGCCAGCAGTGTAGCGAGCCTCCTCGGGAGAAGAGGAGGCAGCCGAGCCCAGTCAAGAGGAAAGCCCTGCTTGCACGGAGCTAAGTGGGCCTCCAGTACGGCAGAGCTCTAGCTCTGCTCAGAGCCCCGATCTGGCAGAGTTTCTGGCGCGAGGCTGCTCGGCCGGGGGCTCGCCTTGCCCAGACTTGCCTTGCTTTTAGGCTCCCTCCCCAGGAAGGAGCTGTCTGAGCGAGCCTGGGAGACGCCACTGGTGCCTTCCTTGCCTCAGCTCCAATCCTGCCTTGCCTTTGCACATAGGTGCCAGGCGTCGTTGGGGAGGGCTTAGGGGGTGGTGGGTTGCACACTGCCAAGGGCTTCAGCAGTGAGAGCTCTGTCAGAGGGAAGGGAAGGGCAACTGCAGGGCTCCTCCAGCGGTTTCTAGGCCGCCTAGAATCAGCGCCGCACCGAGAGCACCAGGCTCCCAGGGCCCCTGGCTGGGGTTTTCAGCCCCGCACACACGGAGGCTGATTCCTTGGGTGCCCAGAAAGTGTATGACAGACGTAGGTTCCCTAGCACTCTCCTCCCCAGCAGAGACATGTGCAGGTGGTTGGGGCCTGATCCTGCGTGTCTGGGTTCCTGCCCACAGCCCCAACTCAGGGGAAGCAGCCCCTGAGGCAAGACCTGCTGGAGGAGCCCTGCGCCCCCGCCTGATAGGCGAGTGCACAGCCAGCAGGGAAGCGAGCCTCCTCGGGGGAAGAGGAGGCAGCCCAGCCCCGTCAAGTTGAAAGCCCTGCTTGCACGGAGCTAAGTGCGCCTCCAGTACGGCAGAGCTCTAGCTCTGCTCAGAGCCCCGATCTGGCAGAGTTCCTGGCGCGAGGCTGCTCTGCCGGGGGCTAGCCTTGCCCAGACTTGCCTTGCTTTTAGGCTGCCTCTCCAGGAAGGAGCAGGCAGCAGGAGCCTGGGAGTCGCCACTGGCGCCTTTCTTGCCTCAGCTCCAATCCTGCCTTGCCTTTGCACTTAGGTCCCAGTCCTCCTTAAGGAGAGCTTAGGGGCTGGTGGGTTGCACACTGCCAAGGGCTCCAGCAGTGAGAATTCTGTCAGAGGGAAGGGAAGGGCAACTGCAGGGCTCCTCCAGCGGTTGCTTGGCCGCCCAGATTCAGCGCCACACGGAGAGCACCAGGCTCCCAGGGCCCCTGGCTGGGGTTTTCAGCCCCGCACACACGGAGGCTGATTCCTTGGGTGCCCAGAAAGTGTATGACAGACGTAGGTTCCCTAGCACTCTCCTCCCCAGCAGAGACATGTGCAGGTGTTTGGGGCCTGATCCTGCGTGTCTGGGTTCCTGCCCACAGCCCCAACTCAGGGGAAGCAGCCCCTGAGGCAAGACCTGCTGGAGGAGCCCTGCGCCCCCGCCTGATAGGCGAGTGCACAGCCAGCAGGGAAGCGAGCCTCCTCGGGGGAAGAGGAGGCAGCAAGTCCCCGTCAAGCTGAAATCCCTGCTTACACGAAGCTAAGTGCGACTCCAGTACGGCAGATCTCTAGCTCTGTTCAGAGGCCCGATCTGGCAGAGTTCCTGGCACCAAGATGCTCTGCCATAGGCGAGCCTTGCGCAGACTTGCCTTGCTTTAAGGCTCCCTCCCCAGGAAGGAGCAGGCTGTGTGAGGCTCGGAAACGCCACTGGCGCCTTCCTGGCTTCAGCTCTACCCCTGCCTTGCCTTTGCACTTAGGTCCCAAGCGTCCTTGAGGAGGGCTTAGGGGCTGGTGGGTTGCACACTGCCAAGGGCTCCAGCAGTGAAAGCTCTGTCAGAGGGAAGCGAAGGGCAACAGCAGGGCTCCTTCAGCGGTTCCTTGGCCGCCCAGACAAAGCTCCGCACGGAGAGCACCAGGTTCCAAGGGCCCCTGGCTGGGTTTTGCATCCCCACACTCCCAGAGGCTGACTCCGTGGGTGCCTAGAAAGTGTGTGAGAGACGTAGGTTCCCTAGCACTCTCCTCCCCAGCAGAGACATGTGCAGGTGGTTGGGGCCTGATCCTGCGTGTCTGGGTTCCCGCCCACAGCCCCAACTCAGGGGAAGCAGCCCCTGAGGCAAGACCTGCTGGAGGAGCCCTGCGCGCCCGCCTGATAGGCGAGAGCACAGCCAGCAGTGTAGCGAGCCTCCTCGGGAGAAGAGGAGGCAGCCGAGCCCAGTCAAGAGGAAAGCCCTGCTTGCACGGAGCTAAGTGGGCCTCCAGTACGGCAGAGCTCTAGCTCTGCTCAGAGCCCCGATCTGGCAGAGTTTCTGGCGCGAGGCTGCTCGGCCGGGGGCTCGCCTTGCCCAGACTTGCCTTGCTTTTAGGCTCCCTCCCCAGGAAGGAGCTGTCTGAGCGAGCCTGGGAGACGCCACTGGTGCCTTCCTTGCCTCAGCTCCAATCCTGCCTTGCCTTTGCACATAGGTGCCAGGCGTCGTTGGGGAGGGCTTAGGGGGTGGTGGGTTGCACACTGCCAAGGGCTTCAGCAGTGAGAGCTCTGTCAGAGGGAAGGGAAGGGCAACTGCAGGGCTCCTCCAGCGGTTTCTAGGCCGCCTAGAATCAGCGCCGCACCGGAGAGCACCAGGCTCCCAGGGCCCCTGGCTGGGGTTTTCAGCCCCGCACACACGGAGGCTGATTCCTTGGGTGCCCAGAAAGTGTATGACAGACGTAGGTTCCCTAGCACTCTCCTCCCCAGCAGAGACATGTGCAGGTGGTTGGGGCCTGATCCTGCGTGTCTGGGTTCCTGCCCACAGCCCCAACTCAGGGGAAGCAGCCCCTGAGGCAAGACCTGCTGGAGGAGCCCTGCGCCCCCGCCTGATAGGCGAGTGCACAGCCAGCAGGGAAGCGACCTCCTCGGGGAAGAGGAGGCAGCCCAGCCCCGTCAAAGTTGAAAGCCCTGCTTGCACGGAGCTAAGTGCGCCTCCAGTACGGCAGAGCTCTAGCTCTGCTCAGAGCCCCGATCTGGCAGAGTTCCTGGCGCCGAGCTGCTCTGCCGGGGGCTAGCCTTGCCCAGACTTGCCTTGCTTTTAGGCTGCCCTCTCCAGGAAGGAGCAGGCAGCAGGAGCCTGGGAGTCGCCACTGGCGCCTTTCTTGGCCTCAGCTCCCAATCCTGCCTTGCCTTTGCACTTAGGTCCCAGTCCTCCTTAAGGAGAGCTTAGGGGCTGGTGGGTTGCACACTGCCAAGGGCTCCAGCAGTGAGAATTCTGTCAGAGGGAAGGGAAGGGCAACTGCAGGGCTCCTCCAGCGGTTGCTTGGCCGCCCAGATTCAGCGCCAGGGCTTGAAAACCCCAGCCAGGGGACCTGGGAGCTGGTGCTCTTCGCGTG
>NW_017215526.1:0-13847 GCF_001704415.2 Capra hircus
AGAAGTCGAGAGCACTGCCGCAACTCGAGAAAATCCAGGAGTTCTCCCTCCAGGCGAGATGAGGCCCATTTCCGCTGAGGCGTCTCGAGGCTAATCACACCTAACCTCTGGAACTTCCAAAGGGTCCTTCACACCCTTGCTGCAAGTCAAGAAGTTTCTCCGACATACCCATATCCACTCGAGAGGAAGGACGAGGTTCCCGCCCATATCCAGCGGAGCCCCGTTTCCGCTCGTAGCTCGAGAAGAGGGATCCTTTCCCTTCGTCGTCGGAAAGAATTCCCGGCCTTCCCGTCGCATCTCAAGAGGAGGCGCTCTCCACAGGAAAGACGAGAGGAACTCCAGGGCCTTGCCAGCATTGCAAGAGTCCCCAGATGTCTAAGTCCATTCCAGAAGAAACTGTTTTCCCTGCACTGCCTCGACGTTCACGCCGAGGATTGACTCACACCACCGTGGCACGTGGGACAGCCCTGTTGGAAAGCCTCGTGGGAAAGCCTCAATGGAAAGCGACAGATCCCTTGATCCACACGTCGGCAAGCGTGACACTGCTGCTGCAGGTCGTGAGGAAATGGCAGGTGCATGCCCCCACACGAGATGAGGACTGACTCCCCTGGTGAGACTCCAGAAGTACGGAAAGATTCATGTCAGCACTGGAGAGGCATCCTCAGGGTCTGGCCCCGACTCCACACAAGGTCTTAGGCACCGGCATCGATGGGAGAGGAATCCCTAAAGGCCCCCTGGTAACTCGCATGGGGACTGGCCTTTCCTGAGGCCACCAGAGCGGGTCCCTGAAGACCGTCGTAACTCGAGAGCACCTGCTGCAACTGGGTAAAATCCAGGAGGTTCTCCCCTCCAGGCGGGATGAGGCCCATTTCCTCTGAGGTGTCTGGAGGCTCATCACACCTAACCTCTGGAAATTAAAAAGGGTCCTTGCTGCAACTCAAGAAGTTCCCCGACATACCCGTCTCCACACGAGAGGAAGCACGAGGGTCCGCCCACATTCAGAGGAACCCCGTTTCCGAGAGAAGGATCCTATCCTGCTTAGTCAGGAAAGATTTTTCGGCGTTCCCATGGCATCTCAAGAGCAAGGGTTCTCAATAGGAAAGGCAAGAGGAACTCCAGGGTCGTGCCACCATTTCAAGAGTCCCCCAGATGTCTCAGTCCATTTCAGAGGAACCCGTTTTCCCAGCACTGCCTCGAATTTCACGCCGAGGATCCACTCACACCATGGTGGCATGTGGGACAGCCCTGTGAGAAAGCCTCGAGGGAAAGCCACAGATCCCTTGATCCCCGGAAGGGAAGCGTGACACATCTGCTACACTGTCCCTGAGGTCACGGTCGTATGTCGAGAGTACCTGCCGCAACTCGAGAAAATCCAGGAGGTTCTCTGCTCCAGTCGAGATGAGGCCCATTTTCTCTGCGGCGTCTCGAGAGTAATCACAACTAAACTCTGAAACTTCCAAAGTGTCCTAAACACCCTTGCTAAAACTCAAGAAGTTCCCCGACATACCCGTCTCCACTCCAGAGGAAGCACGAGGGTCCGGCAACCGCCAGAGGAGCTCCGTTTCCTCCTCCAAGCTCGAGATGAGGGATCCTTCCCTGCTTCCTCGGGAAAGAATTCCCGACGTTTCGACGCATCTCAAGAGGAGGCTCACTGCACAGGAAAGGCGAGAGGAACTCATGGGTCGTGCCACCATTCCAAGAGTCCCCCAGATGTCTCAGTCCATTCCAGAGGATCCTGTTTTCCCTGCACTGCCTCGACTTTCAAGCCGAGCATCGACTCACACCACGGTGGCACGTGGGACAGCCCTTTGGGAAAGCCTCTTGGGAAAAGCCTCGTGGGAAAACGGTCGAGGGAAAGCCACAGATTCCTTGATCCACGCGAAGGGAAGCGTGACACTGCTGCTACAGTTCGGGAAAGAAAGCGCACGTGCATGACCTCATTCGAGACGACGACTGGCTCCCCTGGGGAGACTCCAGAGTACCCCAAGTTCCATGTCTGCACTGGAGAGGAATCCTCAGATACTGGCACCGACTCCACACAAGGTTTGAGGCACTGACATCGACGGGAGACGAATCCCGAGAGGCCCCGAGCAACTCGCATGGGGACTGGCCTTCACTGAGACCACCAGAGAGGTTCCCTGAGGTCCCCGTCATAAGTCGAGAGCACCTGCCGCAACTCGAGAAAATCCAGGAGGTTCTCCCCTCCAGGCGAGATGAGGCCCATTTCCACTGAGGCGACTAGAGGCTATTCACAGCTAAACTCTGGAACTTCCAAAGGGTCCTTCACAGCCTTGCTGCAACTCTAGAAGTTCCCCGACATACCCGTTTCCACTCGAGAGGAAGCACGAGAGTCCCAACCACATCCAGAGAAGCCCCGTTTCCACCTCCTAGCTCGAGAGGAGGGATCCTTTCCCTGCGTGCTCGGGAAAGAATTCCCGGCGTTCCCGTCGCATCTCAAGAGGAGGCACTCTCCACAGGAAAGGCGAGAGGAACGCCAGGGTCATGCCACCATTCCCAGAGTCCTCCAGATGTCTCAGTGCATTCCAGGGAAACCTGTTTTCCCTGCACTGTTTTGACTTTCAAGCCGAGGATCGAACTCACACCACGGTGGCACATGGGACAGCCCTGTGGGAAAGCCTCGTGGGAAAGCCTCGTGGGAGAGCCTCGAGGGAATGCCACAGATCCCTTGTTCCACGCGAAGGGAAGCGTGACACTGCTGCTACAGCTCGGGAGGAAAGCGAACGTGCATGTCCCCACTCGAGACGAGGACTGATTCCACTGGGGAGACTCCAGAAGTACCCCAAGATCCATGTCAGCACTGGAGAGCAATACTCAGGTTCCGGCACCGACACCACACAAGGTCTTAGGCCCGGCATCGACGGGAGAGGAATCCCGATAGGCCCCGAGCAACTCGAATGGGGACTGGCCTTTCTTGAGGCCACCAGGGCGGGTCCCTGAGGTCCCCGTCGTAAATCGAGAGCACCTGCCACAACTCGAGAAAATCCAGGAGGTGTCCCCTCCAGGCGAGATGAGGCCCATTTCCGCTGAGGTGTCTCGAGGCAAATCACACCTAAACTCTGGAACTTCCAAAGGGTCCCTCACACCCTTGCTGCAACTCAAGAAGTTCCCCGACATACCCGTCTCCACTCCAGAGGAAGCACGAGAGTACCGCCCACATCCAGAGGAGCCCCGTTTCCGCCTCCTAGCTCGAGAGGAGGGATCGTTTCCCTGCGTGGTCGGGAAAGAATTCCCGGCATATCCGAGGCAACTCAACGGGAGGTGCTCTCCACAGGAAAGGCGAGAGGAACTCCAGGGTCGTGCCACCATTCCCAGAGTCCCCCAGATGTCTCACTCCATTCCAGGGAAACCTGTATTCCCTGCACTGCCTCCACTTTCAAGCCGAGGATCGACTCACACCACGGTGGCACGTGGGACATCCCTGTGGGAAAGCCTCGTAGGAAAGCCTCGTGGGAAAGCCTCGAGGGAAAGACACAGATCCCTTGATCCATGCGAATGGAAGCGCGACACTGCTGCTACAGCTAGGAAGGAAAGCGCACGTGCATGTCCCCACTCGAGACTACGACTGACTCCCCTGGGGAGACTCCAGAAGAACCCCAAGATCCATGTCAGCACTGGAGAGGAATCCTCAGGTTACAGCACTGACTCCACACAAGGTCTTAGGCCCCAGCATCGACGGGAGAGGAAACCCGAGAGGCCCCCAGGAGGCCCCCGAGCAACTCGCAAGGGGACTGGCCTTTCCTGAGGCGACTAGAGCGGGTCCCTGAGGTCCCGGTCGTAAGTCGAGAGCACCTGCAGCAACTCGAGAAAATCCAGGAGGTTCTCCCCTCCAGGCGAGATGAGGTCCATTTCAGCTGAGGCGTATCGAGGCTAATCACACCTAACCTCTGGAACTTCCAAAGGGTCCTTCACACCCTTGCTGCAACTCAAGAAGTTCCCCGACATACCCGTCTCCACTCAACATGAAACACGAGAATCCCGCCCACAACCAGAGGATCCCCATTTCCGCCTCCTAGCTCGAGAGGAGGGATCCTTTCCCTGCGTGGTCGGGATAGAAAACCCGGTGTTCCCATCACATCTCAAGAGGAGGCGCTCTCCTCAGGAAAGACGAGAGGAACTCCAGGGTCGTGCCACCATTCCCAGAGTCCCCTGGATGTCTCAGTCCAGTCCAGGGAATCCTGTTTTCCCTGCACTGCCTCGACTTCCAGGCGAGGTTCGACTCACACCACAGTGGCACGTGGGACAACCCTCTGGGAAAGCCTCGTTGGAAAGCCTCGTGGGAAAGCCTGGAGGGAAAGCCACAGATCCCTTGCTCCATGCGAAGGGAAGCGTGACACTGCTCTACAGCTCAGGGGGAAAGCGCACGTGCATGCCCCCACACGAGACGAGAACTGACTGCCTTGGGGAGACTCCAGAAGTACACCATGATCCATTTCAGCACTGGAGAGGAATCCTCAGTTTCCGGCACCGACTCCACACAAGGTCTTAGGCCCCGGCATCGATGGGAGAGGAATTCCGAGAGGCCCCCGAGCAACTCGCAAGGGGACTGGCCTTTCCTGAGGCCACCAGAGCGGGTCCCTGAGGTCCCCGACGTAAGTCGATAGCACCTGCCGCAACTCGAGAAAATCCAGGAGGTTCTCCCCTCCAGGCGAGATGAGGCCCATTTCCGCTGAGGCGTCTCCAAGCTAATCACACCTAACCTCTGGAACTTCCAAAGTGTTCTTCACACCCTTGCTGCAACTCAAGAAGTTCCCGGACATACCTGTCTCCACTCGAAAGGAAGCACGAGAGTCCCGCCCACATCCAGAGGAGCCCCATTTCCGCCTCCTAGCTCGAGAGGAGGGATCCTTTCCCTTCGTGCTCGGGAAAGAATTCCCGTCATTCCCGTCGCATCTCAAGGGGAGGCGCTCTTCACAGGAAAGGCGAGAGGGACTCCAGGGTCGTGCCACCATTCCCAGAGTCCCCCAGATGTCTCAGTCCATTCCAGGGAAACCTGTTTCCCTGCACTCCCTCGACTTTCAAGCCGAGGATCGACTCAAACCGCGGTGGCACGTGGGACAGCCCTGTGGGAAAGCCCTGCGGGAAATCCTCAAGGAAAAGCCACAGATCCCTTGATCCAAGCAAAGGGAAGCGTGACACTGCTGCAAAAGCTGGGGAGGAAAGCGCACGTGCATGCCTCCCTTCGAGACGAGGACTGACTCCACTGGGGAGACTCCAGAAGTACCCCAAGATCCATGTCAGCACTGGAGAGTAATCGTCACGTTCCGGCACTGACTCCACACAAGGACTTAGGCCCCGGCATCGACGGGAGAGGAATCCCGAGAGGCCCCCGGACAACTCGCATGGGGAATGGCCTTTCCTGAGGCCACCAGAGCGGGTCCCTGAGGTCCCAGTCGTAAGTCGAGAGCACCTGCCGCAACTCGAGAAAATCCAGGAGGTTCTCGCCTCCAGGCGAGATGAGGCCCATTTCCGCAGAGGCGTCTCGAGGCTAATCACATCTAACATCTGGAACTTCCAACGGGTCCTTCACACCCTTGCTGCAACTCAAGAAGTTCCCCGACATACCCGTCTCCACTTGAGAGGAAGCACGAGAGTCCTGGCAACATCCATAGGAGCCCCGTTTCCGACTCCTAGCTCGAGAGGAGGGATCCTTTCCCTGCGTGGTCGGAAAGAATTCCCGGCGATCCCGTCGAATCTCAAGAGGAGGCGCTCTTCACAGGAAAGGCGAGAGGAACTCCAGCGTCGTGCCACCATTCCCAGAGTCAACCAGATGTCTCCGTCCATTTCAAGGAAACCTGTTTTCCCTGCACTGCCTCGACTTTCAATCCGAGGATCGACTCACATCACGGTGGCACGTGGGACAGCCCTATGTGAAGCGTCGTGGGAAAGGCCCTGATCCCTTGATCCACGCGAAGAGAAGCACGACACTGCTGCTACAGCTCGGGAGGAAAGCGCACGTGCATGCCCCCACTCGAGACGAGGACTGACTCCCCTGGGGAGACTACATAAGAACCCCAAGATCCATGTCTGCACTGGAGAGGAATCCTCAGGTTCCGGCACCGACTCCACACAAGGTCTTTGGCCCCGGCATTGACGGGAGAGGAATCCCGAGAGGCCCCCTAGCAACTCGCATGTGGACTGGCCTTTCCTGAGGCCACCAGAGCGGGTCCCTGATGTCCCAGTCGTAAATCGAGAGCACCTGCCACAACTCGAGAAAATCCAGGAGGTTCTCCCCTCCATTTGAGATGAGGCCCATTTCCGCTGAGGCGTCTCGAGGCTAATCACATCTAACATTTGGAACTTTCAAAGGGTCCTTCACACCCTTGCTGCAATTCAAGAAGTTCCCCGACATACCCGTCTCCACTCGAGAGGAAGCACGAGAGTCCCGCCCACATCCAGAGGAGCCACGTTTCCGTCTCCTAGCTCGAGAGGAGGGATCCTTTCCCTGCGTGGTCGGGAAAGAACTCCCGGCGTTCCCGTCGCATCTCAAGAGGAGGCGCTCTCCACAGGAAAGGCGAGAGGAACTCCAGGGTCGTGCCACCATTCCCAGAGTCCCCCAGATGTCTCAGTCCACTCAAGGGAAACCTGTTTTCCCTGCACTGCCTCGACTTTCAAGCCGAGGATCCACTCACACCAAGGTGGCACGTGGGATAGCCCTGTGGGAAAGCCTCGTGGGAAAGCCTCCTGGGAATGCCTGGAGGGAAAGCCACAGATCCCTTGATCCACTTGAAGGGAAGCGTGACACTGCTGCTACAGCTCGGGAGGAAAGTGCACGTGCATGCCCCCACTCGAGACGAGGACTGACTCCCCTGGGGAGACTTCAGAAGTACCCCAAGATCCATGTCAGCACTGGAGAGGAATCCTCAGGTTCCGGCCCCGACTCCACACAAGGTCTTAGGGCCCGGCATCGACGGGAGAGGAATCCCGAGAGGACCCCAAGCAACTCGCATGGGGACTGGCCTTTCCTGAGGCCACCAGAGCGGGTCCCTGAGGTCCCCGTCTTAAGTCCAGAGCACCTGCCGCAACTCGAGAAAATCCAGGAGGTTCTCCCCTCCAGGCGAGATGAGGCCCATTTCCGCTGAGGCTTCTCGAGGCTAATCATACCTAACCTCTGGAACTTCCAAAGGGTCCTTCACACTCTTGCTGCAACTCAAGAAGTTCCCCGATATACCCGTCTCCACTCGAGACGAAGCACGAGAGTCCCGCCCACATCCAGAGGAGCCCCGTTTCCGCCTCATAGCTGGAGAGGAGGGACCCTTTCCCTGCGTTGTCTGGAAAGAATTCCCGGCGTTCCCGTCGCATCTCAAGAGGAGGTGCTCTCCACAGGAAAGGCGAGAGGAACTCCAGGTTCGTGCCACCATTACCAGAGTCCTCCAGATGTCTCAGTCCATTCCAGGGAAACCTGTTTTCCCTGCACTGCCTCGACTTTCAAGCCGAGGATCGACTCACACCATGGTGGCACGTGGGAGAGCCCTGTGAGAAAGCCTCGTGGGAAAGCCTCGTGGGAAAGCCTCGTGGGAAAGCCTCGAGGGAAAGCCACTGATCACATGATCCAGGCGACGGGAGGGTTACACTGCTGCTACAGCTCGGGAGGAAAGCGCACGTGCATGCCCCCACTGAGAGGAGGACTGACTCCCCTGGGGAGACTCCAGAAGTACCCTAAGATCCATGTCAGCACTGGAGAGGAATCCTCAGGTTCCAGCACTGACTCCACACAAGGTCTTAGGCCCCGGCATCGAAGGGAGAGGAATCCCAAGTGGCTCCCGAGCTACTCGCATGGGGACTGGCCTTTCCTGAGGCCACCAGAGCGGGTCCCTGAGGTCCCCGTCTTAAGTCGAGAGCACCTGCAGCAACTCGAGAACATCCAGGATTTTCTCCCCTCCGGGCAAGATGAGGTCCATTTCCACTGAGGCGTCTCGAGGCTAATCACACCTAACCTCTGGAACTTCCAAAGGGTCCTTCACACGCTTGCTGCAACTCAAGAAGTTCCCCGACATACCAGTCTCCACTCAAGAGGAAGCACGAGGGTCCCGCCCACATCCAGAGGAGCCTGGATTCCACCTCGTAGCTTGAGATTAGGGATTCTTTTCCTGCTTCGTCTGGAAAGAATTCCCGGCTTTCCCGTCGCATCTCAAGAAGAGGCGCTCTCAACAGGAAAGGCGAGAGAAACTCCAGTGTCTTGCCACAATTCCAAGGGACCCCAGATGTCTCAGTCCATTCCAGAGGAACTTGTTTTCCCTGCACTGCCTCTACTTTCACGCCGAGGATCCACTCACTCCACCATGGCATGTCCCTGGTGGGACAGCCCTGTGGGAAAGCCTCTTCGGAAAGCCACGAGGGAAAGCCACAGATCCCTTGATCCCCGCGATGGGAAGTGTGACACTGCTGCTACAGCTCGTGAGGAACGCTCAAGTGCATGCCCCCACACGAGATGAGCACTGACTCCCCAGGAGAGACTCCAGAAGTACCCCAAGATCCATGTCAGCACTGGAGAGGAATCCTCAGGTTCCAGCCCCAACTCCACACAAGGTCTTAGGCCCCGACATCGACGGGAGAGGAATTCCGAAAGGCCCCCTTGCAACTCCCATGGGCACTGGCCTTTCCTGAGGCCACCAGAGCGGGTCCCTGAGGTCCCCGTCGTAAGTCGAGGGCACCTGCCACAACTCGAGAAAATCCAGGAGGTTCTCCCCTCCAGGCGAGATGAGGCCCATTTCCGCGGAGGCGTCTCGAGGCAAATCACACCTAACCTCTGGAACTTCCAAAGGGTCCCTCACACCCTTGCTGCAACACAAGAAGTTCCCGACATACCGGTCTCCACTGGAGAGGAAGCACGAGAGTTCCGCCCACATCCAGAGGAGCCCCGTGTCCGCTTCCTAGCTCGAGAGGAGGGATCCTTTCCCTGCGTGGTCGGTCATTTATTCCCAGCATTCCCGTCGCATTTCAAGAGGAGGCGCTCTCCACAAGAAAGGCGAGAGGAACTCCAGGGTTGTGCCACCATTCCCAGAGTCCCCCAGATGTTTCAGTCCATTCCAGGGAAACCTGTTTTCCCTGCACTGCCTCGACTTTCAAGCCGAGGATCGACTCTCACCACTGTGGAATGTGGGACAGACCTGTGGGAGAGCCTCGTGGGAAAGCCTCGAGGGAAAGCCACAGATCCCTTGATACACGCGAAGGGAAGCGCGACACTGCTGCTACAGCTCGGGAGGAAAGCGCACGTGCATGCCTCCCCTCGAGACGAGGACTGACTCCCTTGGGGAGACTCCAGAAATACCCCAAGATCCATGTCAGCACTGGAGAGAAATCCTCAGGTTCCGGAACCGACTCCACACAAGGCCTTGGCCACAGCATCGACGGGAGAGGAATCCCGAGAGGCCACAGAGCAACTCGCATGGGTCTGGCCTTTCCTGAGGGCACCAGAGCGGGTCCCTGAGTTCCCCGTCCTATGTCGAGAGCACCTGCTGCAACTCGAGATAATACAGGAGGTTCTCCCCTCCAGGCGAGATGAGGCCCATTTCCGCTGAGGCGTCTCGAGTCTAAACACACCTAACCTCTGGAACTTCCAAAGGGTCCTTCACACCCTTGCTGCAACTCAAGAAGTTCCCCGACATGCCCGTCTCCACTCGAGAGGAAGCACAAGAGTCCCGCCCACATCCAGAGGAGCCCCGTTTCCGCCTCCTAGCTCGAGAGGAGGGATCCTTTCCCTACGTGGTCGGGAAAGAATTCCCGGCGTTCCCGTCACATCTCAAGAGGAGTCGCTCTCCACCGGAGAGGGGAGAGGAACTCCAGGGTCATGCCACCATTCCCAGAGTCCCCCAGATATCTCAGTCCATTCCAGGGAAACCTGTTTTCCCTGCACTGCCTCGACCTTCAAGCCGAGGATCGACTCACACCACGGTGGCACGTGGGACAGCCCTGTGGGAAAGCCTCGTGGGAAAGCCTCGTGGGAAAGCCTCGAGGTAAAGCCACAGATCTCTTGATCCACGCGAAGAGAATCGTGACTCTGCTGCTACAGCTCGAGAGGAAAGCGCACGTTCATGCCCACACTCGTGACGAGGACTGACTCCCCTGGGGAGACTCCAGAAGTACCCCAAGATCCATGTCAGCACTGGAGAGGAATCCTCAGGTTCCGGCACTTGCTGGGAGCCAGTGTGAGGAATACCGCCCGTGACAAGGTCATGAGGAATGAAGCTGACATACGCAAGGCGTGCTCAGACTTCAGGGACCCCTCTGCAAATTCCTAAGCACGTACCCCAACAAAAATCTGCCGGCTTTTGTGCTCTGCTTTTCCACTCTTCTGACATTTTCTGGAAAAAGTCAATTCAGGGCTTTAGTCTTCTGCATTAGAAAGAGTGTTTCAATCCAAAAACCCCTCTGATGGCTGTCTAGCCTGCCTGCAGGACTCGTACAACTGCGCATGTGATTGTTTGAGGCCTCCTGACCGCAGGAGTCACAGGAAGCTTAAAATATCCTAGGAATGTAGCAGCTTCCGAGGAGTCAAAATCTTTAGAATAGGACTGATTAAAGGTTTCATTTTTTGGGTCAATGCTTGCTGCCAAATTTTCATATCCTTTATTTTTAGATATAGTTGGTATATAGAAAAACAAGTAGTAGACCTGGTATTAGCAACATTAGATCTTTGAGTTAAGTACCTTCTTTGTTATATCCCACTGCACCTTTGTTCTATAGAGATGTAACTTTAATGCTTTAAGGAGATGCAGATTAAAAAAAAAAAAAACACTTCAGGGGAAACAAAATTAACATTCATTAAGGAAGAGAGCCAAAAAGTGTTAACAAGCCTCTTGGCCAAAAGATAATGTAAATCACCTGAGACCTTTTGTATACAAAATGATATACGGAAAGAATCTGGGTTGCGAACGCTACATAATTTTGTGTTACCCATTGATCTCCGTGTTTTATCAAAAGTATAAAAGGCCTTCTGAACAATAAAGGATGGGGGCCAGTTTCTCGAACTAGTCTCTCGGCCTGGTTTCTTGGGACTCTGGCTCCCCCCATGTCTCTCTCTCTCTCTTCTTCTCTCCCATTCCCTCTCTCTGCTCTTTACTTTAACTTCAGGCTGAATCTCCATCTGGGGCCCGGAGGCTCGCCAGGTCTACTTACTTGCCCCGGCTGTTAAGACCCACATGAAAGGGAGCTTAAGGCGAGGCACCCTTAGATATTCAAGCGGGCGCCGGTGGCCCAATGTAGATGGTGCAAATTCCTTGTCTGGAATTTTATTGGCCTTCCGCGTAAACCAAGCTATTCAGCCCTCTTCCTCCATTTAATCTTCTTAGCTACACTATAGTTTCTTAATCTAATCTTACATTAATAAACAAACAAGTCTTTCCACGCCAACGCCGTCCACCCTTCGAATTTCCTGGATCCACCGGGGCTGGACCCCGGTAGGCACCGACTCAACACAAGGTCTTAGGCCCTGGCATGGACGGGAGAGGAATCCCGAGAGGCCCCCGAGCACCTCGCATGGGGACTGGCCTTTCCTGAGGCCACCAGAGCGGGTCCCAGTGGTCCCCGTCATAAGGCGAGAGCACGTACCACAACTCGAAAAAATCCAGGAGATTTTCCCCTCCAGGGGAGATGAGGCCCATTTCCGCTAAGGCGTCTCGACTCTAAACACACCTAACCTCTGGAATTCCAAAGGATCCTTCACACCGTTGCTGCAACTCAAGAATTTCCCCAACATACCCGTCTCCACTCGAGAGGAAGCACGAGAGTCCCAGCCACATCCAGAGGAGCCCCGTTTCCGCCTCCAAGTTCGAGAGGAGGGATCCTTTTCCTGCGCGGTCGGGAAAGAATTCCCGGTGTTTCCGTCGCATCTCAAGAGGAGGCGCTGTCCACAGGAAAGGCGAGAGGAACTCCAGGGTCGTGCCACCATCCCCAGAGTCCCCCAGATGTCTCATTCCATTCCAGGGAAACCTGTTTTCCCTGCACTGCCTCGACTTTCAAGCCGAGGATCGACTCACACCACGGTGGCACGTGGGACAGCCCTGTGGGAAAGCCTGGTGGGAAAGCCTCGAGGGAAAGCGACAGATGCTTTGATCCACACGAAGGGAAGCGTGACACTGCTGCTTCTGGTCGGGAGGAAAGTACACGTGCATTCCCCCACTCGAGACGAGGACTGGACTCCCCTGGGGAGACTCCAGAAGTACCCCAAGATCCATGTCAGCACTGGAGAGGAACCCTCACTTTACGGCACAGACTCCACAAAGGTCTTAGGCCCCAGCATCGACGGGAGAGGAATCCCGTGAGTCTCCCCGAGCAACTCGCATGGGGACTGGCCTTTCCTGAGGCCACCAGAGCGGGTCCCTGAGGTTCCCGTCGTAGGTCGAGAGCACCAGCAGCAACTTGAGAAAATCCAGGAGGTTCTCCCTTCCAGGCGAGATGAGGACCATTTCCGCTGAGGTGTCTCAAGGCTAATCACACCTTACCTCTGGAACTTCCAAAGGGTCCTTAACACCCTTGCTGCATCTCAATAAGATCCCCAACATACCCGTCTCCACTCGACAGGAAGCACGAGAGTCCCGCCCACATACAGAGGAGCCCCGTTTCCGCCTCCTAGCTCGAGAGGAGGGATCCTTTCCCTCAGTGATCGGGAAAGAGTTCCCAGTGTTCCCGGCGCATCTAAAGAGGAGGCGATCTCCACAGGAAAGGCGAGAGGAAATCCAGGGTCGGGCCACCATTCCCAGCGTCCCCCAGATGTCTCAGTGCATTCCAGGGAAACCTGTTTTCCCTGCACTGCCTCGACTTTCAAGCCAAGGATCGACTCACACCACGGGTGGCACGTGGGACAGCCCTGTGGGAAAGCCTCGTTGGAAAGACTCGAGGGAAAGCCTCGTGGGAAAGCCTCTAGGGAAAGCCACAGTTGCTTTGATCAACCCGAAGGGAAGTGTGACACTGCTGCTACAGCTCGGGAGGAAAGCACACGTGCATGCCCCCACTCGAGACGAGGACTGACTACCCTGAGGAGAGTCCAGAAGTACCCCAAGATCCACGTCAGCCCTGTAGAGGAATCCTCACTTTCCGGCACGACTCCAAACAAGGTCTTAGGCCCCGTCATCGACGGGAGAGGAATCCCGAGAGGCCCCGAGTAACTAGCATGGGGACTGGCCTTTCCTGAGGCCATTAGAGCGGGTCCCTGAGGTCCCCGTCATAAGTCGAGAGCACCTGCCGCAACTCGAGAAAATCCAGGAGGTTCTCCCCCCTCCAGGCGAGATGAGGCCCATTTTCCTCAGAAGCGTCCCCAGGTTAATCACACCTAAACTCTGGAACTTCCAAAACGTTCTTCACATCCTTGCTGCAACACAAGAAGTTCCCCGACATACCCGTCTCCACTCGAGAGGAAGCACGAGAGTCCCGCCCACATCCAGAGGAGCCCCGTTTCCGCCTCATAGCTCGAGAGGAGGGATCCTTTCCCTGCGTGGTCGGGAAAAGAATTCTCGGCGTTCCCTCGCATCTCAAGAGGGGACGCTTTACACAGGAAAGGCGTGAGGAACTCCAGGGTCGTTCCACCATTCCCAGAGTCCCCAGATGTCTCAGGCCATTCCAGGGAAACCTGTTTTCCCTGCACTGCCTCGACTTTCAAGCCGAGGATCGTCTCACCACGACGGTGGCACGTGGGACAGCCCTGTGGGAAAGCCTCGTGGGAAAGTCTCATGGGAAAGCCTGGAGGGAAAGCCACAGATCCCTTGATCCACGCGAAGGGGAGCGTGACACTGCTGCTACAGCTCGGGAGGAAAGCACACGTGCATGCCCTTACTCGGGACAAGGACTGACTCCCCTGTGGAGTCTCCAGAAGTACCCCAAGATCCAAGTCA
>NW_017215527.1:0-13846 GCF_001704415.2 Capra hircus
GAGTACTGATTTCTAGTACTGTCTGAAGGTGGCCTTTTTCAAAAGCTCTCTCTTCCGTGCACTTGCCACTCTGAGGCGGTGGGCTAGTATGAAAGGATTTGGCGGTTAATAAAGCTAGCAAGAGTACTGAATGAAGCATAAAAGACAACATACACACACACACATACCACAAACAAGAATAGCTTTCATGTGTACGTCATCTCAACAGATTTGGGAGTGCATCTCATTTTTTCAGAATGCCAACATTTCTGGGATCATAGAAACAGCAGGGAATTCAGAACATTCTATCTCTATTTCATTGACTTACAGCTAAATCTGACTATGTGGATCTTATCAAACTGTGGAAACTCAAATATATCGAGAATACCAGACCACCTTACCCATCTCCTCGAGAAAGCCTCTATGCGGGTGGGTCAGAGCAATAGATTAAAACCCTGTATGGAACAACTGACTGGTTCAGGATTAAGAGAAAAGGAGTAGGACAAAGCTACTTACTTCGCTAACCCTGTCTTGTTTAACTTTTATCAAGAGCACATCCAAGCAAAATGACAGGCTGAGATGCTTACCAAATGCGATCAAGATTGCGAGAGAGAGTATTTCCTCGTCACAGGTACATCTTAAGCATTGGAGGTCACTGCTGAGCTGGTACGGAGACTTGCAGTATTGTCAGCGATGATAATGGGTAGATAAATGCTTATACTGAAGCTGCAGAACGCCTGAACAGAAGAAGGGAATGTGAACTAATTTCCCAACTTCAGGAAGAATTCGGAAAAAGCTTCAGCACTTACAGAAGACTTTTTGCTTTCAAAGAGTAGATAAATCTACACAAACGAACTATCAGACTGTATAGGTAGCACAGGATCATGAAGACTGGATGGAGAACTAACTGGAGTTTGGCCAGGCAGAAGCAGGAGACAATCGGAAGGCTATTTGCCATATCCAGAATCATAGCCCTGAGCCTTTGAGGGGCACACGTGACTCCCAAGACCCTAGACTACAACAGAAACTCCTACCCTTATGGAGTTCAAATCGATCTGAGAATTCCCACAAAGCGGAAATCAGAAGTAGAATACAAGAACTGCATCACCCAACCTACCAGCTGCACCGTGCAGGGTGCCTCATCCAAACAACAAACAAGACTAAAATACAAATTCAATCAGTCAGCACACAGGATTATCACCTACACTCGCCCTGCCATCGTCGACGGGGGGAGGTGGTGTGGTGGACCACACACACCAGCACACACACACACATAACCTCAGCACAAATATCACCCAAAACCACTGGGATAACTATTTGGAGGCAGAAACCAAAAGGCAAGAAAGAAGTTCAACCTTGAAGCCTGGGGAAAATGAGAGCCTCAAGAACCATAAGTTTAAAAAAATAATGAAAAAACAGAGAAATACTGCACAATGAAGAACAAACTAGAAACACAGAAGCCCAAATTATAATGAGAAGATGGAAATAGGCAAGACTACCTGAAGAATTCAGAAATAAATGAAGTAAAAGATTAATGCAAAACTTGAAAACAGAATATGAGAAGAATACAAGAATCATTAACAAAATCGTAAGAGAATTAAAGAATTATGCAGAAGATAAAACAGAACAATTACTGATATTAAAAACATTCTAGAAGGAAAATCAATACAGGAAATATGAAGCAGGAAGAACGGATCAGGATAGGAAAGATAAATGGTGGAAAATAACTTCTGAGAGCAGAATAAAGTAAAGCAGAATGAAAAGAACGATTGATGATTCCGAGACCTTCTGGGAAAATTATGAAACACACCAACATGATTATAGGGTCGCAGGCAAGAATATAAGGAGAAAAAACAATGGCTCATGACGAAAATTTGAACGAGATTATAGTTGAAATTCCCTAAGCATGAAAAGAATAGTCAAATTCAAGTCAAATGCAAAGACTCCACATAGGATAAACTCGAAGAAGAAAATGTCCAAACACATACTAATCAAAACTAACAAGGGTTAAACATAAAGAGAAAGATGTTAACAAGCAACAACGGGAAATCAAACAGTAACATGCGAAGGGGAAACCCCATACGTTTAACAGCTTCCAGCATAAATTCTGCAGGCCGAAGGTAATGCCAGAATATATTAAGAGTATAAAGGGAATTCTCTATAACCAATATTACTCTACCTGGCAAGTCTCTCATTTCAAAATTGATGGAGAAATCAAAAGCTCTTTTCAGACAAACTCAAGTAAGAGAGAATTCAGTAAAGAATGAATAGAGGAGAAGGAAAAGAAAGAAATGACAACCCACTCCAAGTACGTCTTGCGCTGAAAATTCCGATGGAATGGAGGAGCCTGGCGGCTACAGTCCATAGGGGTCACAAAGATTGGACCGGACTGAGAGACTTCACCTACTTTCTTAAACCAGCTTACGCAAAGAGTAAGGACATATATAGTCATGATTAAAGGAAGAAGAAGATCTACAAAAAAAAAAATACAACAAACTAAGAAAACCGGCAATAGGAACATATATATCAATAAGTACTTTAAATGTAAATGGATAAATGCTCCAAGCCAAAAACACAGATGCGTGATAAGCATAATGAATGGATCTTTTCCTGAAATTAGCATACTTCACCTCACGCTGAGGAGCGAACTTTCACACTGGAGTGCACCGTGGTGACAACCCTGTGGGAAGCCCTCATGGAAACGGATAATCATCTAGTATATAGTAAGGTAAAAGTCCACAATCACTTAATCAGCGGGGATATATATAAAGGTGACAACGTGTCATTGTTACGCTACACGGGAGGTAAAGTCAGCATATATAGCGTGCATGCCTTAACTTCAGAGACGAGTAACGGTAACGTCCATGGGAACTCCAGAAATACCCAAGTGCAATATAGTCAGCCCTGTGATATATAGAGGACCTCATGAGTACTCGGCCACCGATCCACACAATATACGCTTGTAGGCCCTGTCGGTACAATTCGACAGAGAAGAGCACTTCGCACCTTAATGAGCGACAACGGACCATATTAGTAAGAACTCACCTGAAATTGAGTGGGACTCTTTTCCTGAGGTTAAACCAGAGGGGGTCCATTTGACGTTACCGCCGGTTCGATAAGCTGGAGAGAAATATAATTCGCAATCCGGCCCAGCAACTCCGGTAAATCCAGAGGTTCTCACATTATGGAAGTGGAAGAATTGGGAAGGCTACCAAAGGTGATCCAGGCCTGATGTATGTGTTGCTGAGACTCTCAATCCTCATATCAGGAGGGACCTAAAATCACACAGTTGAAACTTTACTAAAGTTACCCTTAAAAAGAGTTACATTCACAGTCATGCTGCAAACTCAAAAATTCAAGCGATTATTAACAGACGAAACCCGGTTCTTACTCAACATCCGTCAAAGAACACTAGACGGAAAATCAATGATCGAAAGGGGGTTCATCCATGCCTGGCCCATCAAGAGGGGAGCGCCAAGTGTTCCGGAGGGGAACATCATAAACAGTTTTTAGTCCGAGTGTGAGAGAGTATGTAGTGAGTCGGTAATATGTTACTCTCCAACATTTCGCGGAAAAGAATTGCCGGAAACTCCTAGATGACCTATAACCACATCAGCATCCCTACCTAAAAGAAAACATAAAAAGGAGGAAGAGCTAGCGCTTCTTCAAAAGGAATATGGGGGACACGTAACACTAATAAGTAAGGTAGAAATGGGAACCTTTAAAAGATCGCTGCACCCAACCGTATTTTCCTCAAGGAGTCCCCGACCAACAGAAAATCTCAGTCTATTTCATATCAAGCAAGAATAAGCGTGTTTCCTGGCTTCTTCTCGATTCGAGCGAAATGACTCACAACCACTTAACAGCTCGGAACATTAGGCACACCTCCTTTTTTTTTGCGTAAAACAAGGAACAGCGCTTAACGTCTGGGGAAACGCTTTTCAAGAAGATGTCAGAGAAATGACCGGGTGCAAATGGAAAAAAAGGGAGAATAAGACATAAGAGTCCCCCTTGATCACGCCAAATTAAGGGGGAAAGTTACCACTTTGCGAACAGCTTACTAGTCGGGGAAGGGGGGAAATCGCACGTTGAACTATTGCAAAACCCCACTCCACTTCCCGGATGACGAGGACTGGAACGAACTCATTACCACCTTATGAGAGTTTAGGGATGCGAGCCCAACAGAAGCTCAACACACTTCTTATGTACCCAACAAGAAGATTCCATTGTTTCAGAAGAGCCAAAGCTGTTGAGGGGAGGAATCCTCATATAGCAATACCAACCGGTTTACCCATCGAGAATACAAGCATCGAGCACGACAAGGCCACTGATTTCACACCCTAAACAATTTACACGTCCTTTTAAAACAAATTTAATGGGTGGAAAAACTGAAGACAGCAAAAAATACTCCCAGAATTAGACAGAAGGAAAGAAATATAATATCAGGGGCATCGAAACGGCAGAATTAAGATGAAAAAGAAGGATGAGATAAATGAAACAATCCAAAGAGCCCTATAAGCATTTAATAAAATAATAGAACTAACACGGCGTCTCTAATTTGAGACGGCCGTTTCTTCCTTGGAGGCACATGATTAAGCAAAACTGAAAAAACCTTTTAGCAAGGAGGCGGCTTAGTGATCATCAAGCGATTGAGAAAGAGTCGGCCGTCTTGAGGGTCAAGAATCAAACTCAACACAAAATTAGACAATGTTGAAAAAGGAGGCAAGGCACCGAGGCCCAGACCGTGACAAGCAAACAATGCGAGAAGTCAAATCAAACAAAGAGGTTCTTAAGGCATCCTATCACTCCAATTAGCGCAGAATACTGATTTTGAGGGCATTTCCGCTAGACGGTCTTCCCTTGAACAACTATATAGCTAATAAAATGGATATCTTGTGGAAGAAGATGAACATATTCTTAGGAAAAGGTCAATCTTCAAGACTGAAGCCAGGCACGAAATAGAAGATTGATGAACTTTACCAATTACAAGCACTGAAAAAAATTGTTAATTAAAAAATACTCCCAAGAAGGACTGAATTCACACTTAACTCGCAAACTTTTTCCAAAGTACCAGGGTTCCTTGTGCTCCCAGCGTACGCCTATCACAGTGCTGCATCAAGAAGTTTCCCTCTGACAGTACCTGCTCATCGAGAGGAAGGCACGAGAGGGCCTGCGGAAATTTCTTATCAAACATTTAGGTGAAACACTAATTATCCATTTCTCCTCACATCAGACAACGTACTTTCACAAGAGAAACTGCAGGGGGCACGGTATTTCCTTCAGCCGAACACTTCCAAAGACCCCTCTATGTCTATTGGGCCATCATCACCCTTGATAACCAAAAACCAGACAACGAACACAAAAAAAAACTACAGGTCAATATTCAGAGTGGAGAGGATCAACAGGAGTTAGATTTCCTCACATTGAAAATCCTCAACAAAATGTTTTGTGACGCAAACGAAGGGGAATAGGTACTCTCCCAGCAGGGATACAGCATTAAAAAGCTTTTCATCGCCATGATCAAGTTTGGTTTATTCCAGGGATGCCAAGGATGTCTCGGAGTATCTAACAAATCAATCAATGTGATACACCCTCCATTAGGCGTTCTTCGAAGAGGGAGTGCGGCCCTTCCCACGAGGTAAAAAGTATTAAGACAAAATTGAAGGATACAAAACATATGATAATTCTCAATAAAATGCAGAAAAAGTCTTTGACACAAAATCAGCAGGAGAGGACTCCCAGCCCACTGTATGATTAAAACTCTTCAATAAAGTTGGTTGCCACCATTTATCCCAGGAAGCATAGATATCTCAAATCCCACATGTCTCTAAGTCTTGCAATTTTTCACATAGTCATGGGGCGGCAAACTTATATATGTACGAATCTCCGCTGGGCATTTGCCTTTTGCCGCCGACATTTTTGCCAAGAAAACTAGTGAATTCACGACATCACCACTCAATGACGGTTGGTGATTGTTGGGAAAAAAGCCCTGCTGAAATTTTTAATTCACGGTCGTAAAGACCGCGTGGGAACGAGCCCATCGGGAGTCGGAAAGACTCGGAAGAGGAAACACAGACGGAAGCAACAGATCCCTTACTTCCCACACGGGAATGAGGAGAGGCGAGATAGTTTGCGAGCTACAAGTCGGTCACTTTTCACCACTATTATTCAATATAATTTTGACAAAGTCCTAGGCGTACAAGCAATCAGTAGAAGAAAAAGAAATAAAAAGAAGTACAGGGGGATTGGAAAAGATGAAATTAAGCTTTCCACTGTTGTGCAATTGACATGTATAGTGTACATAGAAAACCCTAAAGATAGTATCAGAAAGATTTACCTTAGGGAAGTAAAATAAATGAATGTTAGGCAAGTTTAAGCGCATGGATCGCGTTGCACTTCGGAACACGAATACAAAATCAATACACAGAAGAGGGACGTGTCAATTGCACTTTTTCCCTCCTATTTGGGAGATACTCATACTAGAACAAGTTACCCAAGAATTACATTGGATAACACACTACGCACAAAAGGAAAAAAGGGAGAAATTAGCTCAGGGTTCACCGAAATCAATCCCATTCACCTTGCTGGCGCAACACAAAACCACAAAGGGAGCCGTTAAAGGTAAAACTACCCCCTAGGAATAAACTTACTTAAGGCAGACAAAAGCACAGGTATTCAGAAAAGGAATCTATCTGAAAGACACTGTTTAGAGGTGAAAAATTCCACTGGAAGCAATCAAAGGAGAAGAGGTCGACCATAAGCAAGAAGCGAGAGGAGATGCCGCAAACCCCTACGCTATTCCTTGAGTAGAGAATCAATATTTGATGGAAAATGACTTATACTGATCAAATTTAATCTACAGATTCAAATTGTTGGGACTGGCCCTTCCATTTTGTGTCAAAAGGTCCACCATAGCATCAAGAGGACATTACGAAATGGTCCCTCGCATCGATCGTCTCACCCAGTGACAACTAAGCGATGTACAAATTTCACACGAAATTCCATGCCACAAACTCGAGAAATCCAGGATTTCTTCCGTCCAGACGAAGATTTGAGCCCCCTCCCGCCAGAGGCGATCCTTTGTGGAACACAAAAGACCCAAATAGCCAGAGCGAGTGTTGAGAAAGAAGAATGGAGTTGGAGGAATCAACCTTTCCTGACGTCAACATACTTACAAAAAAGCTACAGTCAATAAGACAGTGGAGGCTGAATCACACATACTTCTATGGTACTGGGCGCTCAAGCCTTCCAAACGGCTTCAGACATACTTGCTGCACTACAGAAAAAAAAACATGTCACAACTACTGACTAGATACCCACCAGATTCTTGGCACGCCGACCACAGGGGATAGTAAAGCCCAGGACATAAGCAACAACCCATGCACCTATGGTACGCTTATTGTGTCTTACAAAGGGAAGGAGTTCCGCCCACATGCCAGAGAGCACCCTGTTTCCGCCTCCTAGCTGGACAGGAGGGGATCTTCCCTGGTGTTCGCGAAAAGGAATTTCAAGAATCATAGCCAGTTGGCGGGTGCCCCAAAAGTACCTATCACCGAAATCGTCAATAGAAGTGGGGCGTGCTGGGAGAAACTAGGGCTTCGTCCACAGGAAAGGCGAGAGGATCCAGAGTCGAACGTCTAACACGTTCGATAAGAGTCAACTATGTACAGCAAGATTCCCCCAGATGTCTCAGTTCAATCAGGGAAGCTAGTAGATCTTTTCATTTTTCCCCGCATCGACTGCCCAATCCCACAGCTTTTACAATCAACTGAAAGATAAACTCAAATTTGAGAGATTTTATTTCGTGACCCTAAATATAAGACCGAGAAACTATAAAACTAACTGACTGACACACTAAGGAGAAAATAAAGATGGCCCAGGAAATACTCGGACACACTGGGGAAAAAGCCTCGATGATGGGTTTTGGAAATCAAGAAGACACGACAGATTCCTCTTAGGCCCTTCCTACATGCGCGGAAAGAAATAAAAACAAAAGTAAACAAGATAGGACAGATTAAACTAAGAATCTTTTGTATATCCAAAGGAAACTATAGCGAAGGTGAAAAGACAATCGCCCTAATGGGAGAAATATAAAGCAAAAAGTTTCATGAAACAGTTGAGAAAAGCTGGCACCATACCAGGATGAAACGTCATTAGAATTTGGCACAAAAGACCACAAGGCCCTTGTATATCCAAACGCAGCCTCTACTACTTGTGAAGGAAAGGTTACGTTCGACACCAGGTGCTCCACAGTTTTCAAAAAGCAGAACAACGAGGAAAGGCGGCACGTGCATCCCGCCACTCGGACGGATGGCCCAACTAGTCAGAACAATCCATGCCGAGGGAAAGAGCAACCCATTGAAAGAATTAATGCCACAAGGCCCGAATATTCCAAGTGAAAGGCATACAATACGTTGTATGGCCTAGATAAACACGAGGACGTGAATTAAACTTTAGAGGTTTCCATGCTCAACATTGTTCTGCTTATGGAGCAGAAATGGCAAATCAAAGTACACATGAGAATCACTCCACCGGTCAGAATGCATCATTCAATAAGAGTTCTACAGGCACAATAAAATGCTGGATCAGGGCTCACCGATCCACACCGGCGAAGTGTCTTACCTCTAGAGAAAATGGACATTCTTGACTGGCGTTACCGACGGTGGGGAATGTAAATGATACGAGTCCCCGTATGAATGTGGTATGAGATTCCTTTAAAAACTAGCGGAAATAACACGCCACCATATAAAGCCAGCAATCACCACTCGTAAGGCAGAAATAATCTCCCCTGGAGGGAGAGAAACCAAGAAATTGCCAAAGACACATGGTATTCCCCAGGAGTAATCTCGCTCGAATCAGATCTGGACATATGGCTTCAATGCAAAAACCCCCCCAGAGCCATTTATTTACGAATAGCGGTCCCTGATCCCCGTCTTTAAGTCGGAGGTGCACCTTGCCACAACTCGAGGAAATCCTAGAAAGCAATGGTAAGCAACTTAGATAATCCCTTATCACATCACCAGCTCTGCAGGTGGAAAAGGATAAAGGAAAGTGTTTAGGCCTATTTTGCGCGCTGAGGTCCCTGAGGCTAATCAGCACGTACCTAATCTTTCATTGAATGTTAAATCACCAAAGATGGGGACCTTTCACACCTTTTCTGTTTAACTGCAGAACTTCCATATTAACTTCAACGCACAACTCCTACGGGTCTTTACAACTCTAGGGAATGGCATTTGAGGGTCAGTTCTAATTGAGAGGAGGAAAGCACGTAGAGATGACCAGCTTCGCCGACCACATCCAGATGGGAGCCAGCACACCTATTATCACAGAGTGAAATAAGTCAGGTATTCCACTAACTCTACGGAGCTCATAAGATAATAAACGTAAACGAGATATGAGATAAAAAGAGGATCCTTTCCCTGCGTAGAGAGCATGTTGCTCGGTACCAGGGAAAGATTTAGCTGCAAGAAGTTCCCGGTCCAGTGTTCGGCAATGCCCGGATCGCGAAATCTTCACAGATGTAGAAGCAGACTTACAAGAGGAAGGCGCGTCGGCTCCACGAGGAAAAGCATGGGCCGAGGGGAGGAGTAGTCAGCAGCGGGTCAGCACCATTCCCAGAGAAGAGTCCCCCAGATGTCTCAGTCCATTAAAGGGAAACCTGTTTTCCCTGCACTGCCTCGAATTTCAAGCCGAGGATCGACTCAAACCATGGGTGGCACGTGCGACAGCCCTGTGGGAAAGCCTCGTGGGAAACCTCGTGGGAACGCCTCGAGGGTATGCCACAGATCCCTTGTTCCACGCGAAGGGAAGCGTGACACTGCTGCTTCAGCTCGGGAGGAAAGAGCACGTGCATGCCCCCACCCGAGACGAGGACTGACTCCCCTGGTGAGACACCAGAAGTACCCCAAGATCCATGTCAGCACTGGAGAGGAATCCTCAGGTTCCGGCACTGACTCCACACAAGGTCTAAGCCCCGGCATCGACGGGAGGGGAATCCCGAGAGGCCCCCGAGTAACTCGCATGGGGAAATGGTCTTTCCTGAGGCCACCAGAGCGGGTCCCTGAGGTGCCCGTCGTAAGTCGAGAGCACCTGCCGCAACTCGAGAAAATCCAGGAGGTTCTCCCCTCCAGGCGAGATGAGGTTCATTTCCGCTGAGGCGTCTCGAGGCTAATCACACCTAACCTCTGGAACTTCCAAAGGGTCCTTCACACCCTTGCTGCAACTCAAGAAGTTCCCCGACATACCCGACTCCACTCGAGAGGAAGCACGAGAGTCCCCGCCCACATCCAGAGGAGCCCCGTTTCCGCCTCCTAGCTCGAGAGGAGGGATCCTTTCCCCTGCATGCTCGGGAAAGATTTCCCGGCGTTTCCGTGGCATCTCAAGAGGAGGAGCTCTCCACAGGAAAGGCGGGAGGAACTCGACGGTCGTGCCACCATTCCCAGAGTCGCCCAGATGTCTCAGTCCATTCCAGGGAAACCTGTTTTCCCTGCACTTCCTCGACTTTCAAGCCCAGGATCGACGGACACCACTGTGGCATGTGGGACAGCCCTGTGGGAAAGCCTCGTAGGAAAGCCTCGGGGGAAAGCCTCGTGGGAAAGCCTCGTGGAAAGCCTCGAGGGAAAGCCACAGATCCCTTGATCCACGCGAATGGAAGCGCGACACTGCTGCTACAGCTCGGGAGGAAAGCACACGTGCATTCCCCCACTCGAGACGAGGGCTGACTCCACTGGGAGACTCCAGAAGTACCCCAAGATCCATGTCAGCACTGGAGAGGAATCCTCAGGTTCCGGCACCCACTCCACACAAGATCTTAGGCCCCGGCATCGACGGGAGAGGAATCCCGAGAGGCCTGCGAGCTACTCGCATGGGGACTGGCCTTTCCTGAGTCCACCATAGCGGGTCCCTGAGGTCCCCATCGTAAGTCGAGAGCACCTGCAGCAACTCGAGAAATCCAGGAGGTTCTCCCCTCCAGGCGAGATCAGACCATTTCCACTGAGGCGTCTCGAGGCTAATCAGACCTAAACTCTGGAACTTACAAAGGGTCCTTTACACCCTTGCTGCATCTCAAGAAGTTCCCCGACATACCCGTCTCCACTCGAGAGGAAGCACGACAGTCCCGCCCACATCCAGAGGGGCCCCGTTGCCGCCTCCTAGCTCGAGAGGAGGGATCCTTTCCCTGCGTGCTAGGGAAAGAACTCCCGCGTTCCCGTCGCATCTCAAGAGGAGGCGCTCTCCACAGGAAAGGAGAGAGGAACTCCAGGGTCATGCCACAATTCCAGAGTCCCCCAGATGTCTCAGTCCATTCCAGGGAAACCTGTTTTCCCTGCACTGCCTCGACTTTCAAGCCGAGGATGGACTCGAACCATGGTGGCACGTGCGACAGCCCTGTGGGAAAGCCTCGTGGGAAACCTCGTGGGAAAGCCTCGTGCGAAAGCCTCGTGGGAAAGCCTCGTGGGAAAGCCTCGTGGGAAAGCCTCGTGGGAAAGCCTCGAGGGAAAGCCACAGATACCCTGATCCACGCGAATGGAAGCGCGACTCTGCTCCTACAGCTCGAGAGGAAAGCGCACGTGCATGCCCCCACTCGAGACGAGGACTGACTCCCCTGGGGAGACTCCAGAAGTACCCCAAGATCCATGTCAGCATTGGAGAGGAATCGTCAGGTTCCGGAACTGACTCCACACAAGGTCTTAGGACCTGGTATCGACGGGAGAGGAATCCCGAGAGGCCCCGCGCAACTCGCATGGGGATGGCCTTTCCTGAGGCCACCAGAGCGAGTCCCTGAGGTCCCGGTCGTAAGTCGAGAGCACCTGCCGCAACTCGAGAACATCCAGGAGGTTCTCCCCGGCAGGCGAGATGAGGCCCATTTCCGCTGAGGCGTCTCGAGGCTAATCACACCTAACCTCTGGAACGTCCAAAGGGTCCTTCACACCCTTGCTGCAACTCAAGAAGTTCCCCGACATACCCGTCTCCACTCGAGAGGCACGAGAGTCCGCGCCCACATCCAGAGGAGCCCCGTTTCCGTCTCCTAGCTCGAGAGGAGGGATCCTTTCCCTGCGTGGTCTGGAAAGAATTCCCGGCGTTCCCGTCGCATCTCAAGAGCAGGCGCTCTCCACAGGAAAGGCGAGAGGAACTCCAGGGTTTTGCTACCATTCCCAGAGTCCCCCAAATGTCTGCGTCCATTCCAGGGAAACCAGTTTTCCCTGCACTGCCTTGACTTTCAAGCCGAGGATCGACTTACACCACGGTGGCACGTGGGACAGCCCTGTGGGAAAGCCTCTCGTGGGAAAGCCTCGTGGCAAAGCCTCGTGGGAAAGCCTCTAGGGAAAGCCACAGATCCCTTGATCCACGCGAATGGAAGCGCGACACTGCTGCTACAGCTCAGGAGGAAAGCGCACGTGCATTCCCCCACTCAAGACGAGGGCTGACTCCACTGGGGAGACTCCAGAAGTACCCAAGATCCATGTCAGCACTGGAGAGGAACCCTCAGGTTCCGGCACCCACTCCGCACAAGATCTTAGGCCCCGGCATCAACGGGAGAGGAAACCCCGAGAGGACCCCGAGAGGCCACCGAGAACTCGCATGGGGACTGGCCTTTCCTGAGGCCACCAGAGAGGGTCCCTGAGGTCCCCCGACGTAAGTCGAGAGCACCTGCCGCAACTCGAGAAAATCCAGGAGATTCTCCCCTCCAGGTGAGATGAGGCCCATTTCCGCTGAGGCGTCTCGAGGCTAATCACACCTAAACTCTGGAACTTCCAAAGGGTCCTTCACACCCATGCTGCAACTCAAGAAGTTCCACGACATACCCGACTCCACTAGAGAGGAATCACGAGAGTCCCGCCCACATCCAGAGGAGCCCCGTTTCCGCCTCCTAGCTCGAGAGGACGGATCCTTTCCCCGCGTTGTCGGGAAAGAATTCCCGGGCGTTCCCATTGCATCTCAAGTGGAGGCGCTCTCCACAGGAAAGGCGAGAGGAACTCCCAGGGACGTGGCCACCATTCCCAGAGTCCCCCAGATGCCTCAGTCCATTCCAGGGAAATCAGTTTTCCCTGCACTGCCTCGACTTTCAAGCGCGAGGATCGACTCACAACACGGTGGCACGTGGGACAGCCCTGTGGGAAAGCCTCAGGGGGAAAGCCTTTTGGGAAAGCCTCGAGGGAATGCCCCAGATCCCTTGTTCCACGCGAAGGGAAGCGTGACATTGCTGCTACAGCTCGGGAGTAAAGGGCACGTGCATGACCCAACTCGAGACGAGGATTGACTTCCCTGGGGAGATTCCAGAAGTACCCAAAGATCCATGTCAGCACTGGAGAGGAATCCTCAGGTCCTGGCACCGACTCCACACAAGGTCTTAGGCCCCGATATCGACTGGAGAGGAATCCGAGAGAGACCCCCGAGTAACTCGCAAGGAAATTTCCTTTACCGATGCCACCAGGGCGCGTCCCTGAGGTCCCGTCGTAAGTCAGTGCACCTGACACAACTCGAGAAAATCCAAGAGGTTCTGCCCTCCAGGCGAGATGAGGCCCATTTCCGCTGAGGCGTCCTGAGGCTAATCACACCTGACCTCTGGAACTTCCAAAGGATCATTCACACCTTTGCTGGCAACTCAAGAAGTTCCCTGACATACCCGTCTCCACTCGAGAGGAAGCACGAGAGTCCCGACCACATCCAGAGGAGCCCCGTTTCCACCTCCTAGCTCGAGAGGAGGGATCCTTTCCCTGCGTGCTCGAGAAAGAATTCCCGGCGTTCCTGTCGGCAACTCAAGAGGAGGCGCTCTCCACAGGAAAGGCGAGAGGAACTCCGGGTCATGCCAGCATTCCTAGAGTCCCCCAGATGTCTCAGTCCATTCCAGGGAAACCTGTTTTCTCTG
>NW_017215528.1:0-13845 GCF_001704415.2 Capra hircus
ACTTCCTCCCTTTATGGCATTCCATACAGGCTCTGATTGTTCCTTAGCCATGTTTTGCGGAGGGTCATGGAGCTATTCTGCTCCATTTCAGTTTGGGCTTCCAGTCTGAGTGCTCGCAGCAGAGCTGCTTCTGGGTGAGCCCTCTGAGGTCTGTGAGCGCCGGGCTGCCCGCTCTTCTCCTGTGGCCCGCAGGGGGGCGCCAAAGCCCCCTCTGACCCGCGGGCGCAGGACGCTTTGCCTTTAGGCTCTGCCCCGTGAGCAGCTGGCGGAGCTTTGTCTCCTCAGGACCATCAGGGCTCAGGCTTCTGGATAACAGGGCTGCATCCAGGCTGAGAGGAGCAGGGTTGCCTCAGTGCCCACCAGCAGGGAGGCGCTGCAAGAGCGAAAAATGAGGACGGAGTAGACGTTTCCTGTGTCCAGCTGAGGGCTGACTGGAGGTCCATCTCGGAGGACTCAGGGGGAAAGAGCTCCGTGTGCAAAGCGGTGGGTTTTCAGTTCGATTTGCGTTAGATGATGTAGAGGATGAACACTGATGTTCTTCCGTGTAGGTGGCCGTTTTCCTGTCACTGTTTCTTGAGAAGACTGTCCTTTCCTCTTTGCTCGTTCCTGGTTTGATTTTCAGGAACTGACCATGTACATGTGGGTTCGTTTCTGGGCTCTCTATTCTCTCCTGAGTCCATGTGTCTGTGTTCCTGCCAGTTCCTCACTGTGGTGGTCACTACAGCTCCGTATGTAGTTTGAAGAGCGATAGGAAGATGCCTCCAGCTGTGTTCTCTTTCTCAGAGTCTTTTTGGCCGTTTAAGTCCTGGTCAACAGTAGCAGTCTAATATGAGGAATATTTCTATTTCTGTGAAAAATGCCATTGAATGTTATTTGTGATGCAGTCCGTGTATTTGTTGATGACTTTGTTGGAATGACCTTTTAATTCCTCATGTTCCAGTGCATGAGCGTGGAATAGTTTTCTGTGTATTTTGTTTTCTTTGGTTTCTTTATCAGTGCTTTCTAGTTTCTGACTACTGTCTTTTATGTTCTTGATTAAGTTTGTTGCTAGATGTTTTCTTTAAGTGGAGTTCTTAATTTTTTTTCTGATTGTTATGAGTGTCTAGAAATGCAAGTGATTTTTGGACTGTAAATGGTAGTCTATTATATGATTGTAAATTGATCCCAAATGATTCAGCTTTACTGAAAGTAGTCTAACAACATTTTGTGAAGTGTTGGAACGTTTTATCTGTAACATCTGTTTCTCCTGCAGTAGGTCATCCAGAGGACCCAAGACATGGTGGTTACTAAGAGACTTCCCACAGTACTTCTTCATTCCACGTGACTCCTTCAAGGCAGTGAGCATCGCAGCTTCCCTTGAACTTCGTCTGGGTAAGTCTTGGCCTGTATCAGAAAGCTTCCTGCCTGTCTACTCTAAATTTCTTTTGTGGTATTGACATGGTTGTTTGAAACCTAGTATACTTTCCAGTCATTTAAAATGTACAGAAAATGCCTAGCAATGGGAACAAGTGCTAGCATTTGCCACATCATCTAAAAGACTCTATGTGTTTTATGCAAAATGGGTACCTTCTGCAGAACCAGCACATAATCTCCAAAATCAGGAAATCATATGGTATCTACGTTATAATGTAATCCACCGCCCCACTTCCACTTTGCAATGTTCAAGTGTATGAATAATCTTTTGTTTCCATCTTCATCCTTTTTTCTTTATTAGAGTGTTACTGAGATTTTCAGTTATTTGGACAAACTTGATGGATTGAAAGCAGACATGTGAATAAGGGTTCTGGGTGCCTTTTCTATGTGGATTTTTTTTTCACTGAAGATGGTTTGAATATTTATTCGTGTTGTAACATGTATGAATCCTGCATTCTTCTCCCCCATAGTAATGAAAAATCAATACTATGCCATTTACCATTTAGATATTGTAAGCATACAGTGTTGTAGCAGACAACCTTTTCTTGTTTGCAAACCAGTTTAATAATGTGCACCTTGTGCGTGCTTTGGACAAACTCAGGAAACTGAGTCAGTGACTGAAATGGCCAAGATATCACCTTAGATTCCATCTTCATCTGAAAACAAAACAGGCACTTCCTGGTGTCCAGTGGCTGAGACTGGACACTCCCAAAGAAGGAGCCCAGGTTCATTTCTGATCCAAGAACTAGATCTCCCATGCCACAACAGAGAATTTGCATGCGTAGCTAAATATCTGGCTTGCCTCAATGAAGGTTGACCTGGCGCAGCCAAATGAAAACAGAAACAAATATTTAAAAAAATACAACCAAAGGAAAGGAAGGGTATGTGGCTGTGCAGATTTACGGCTTAGCTTTCCCTATCGATAGAAAGAAAAAAGAGTTTCAAAAGACTGTGTCTCATCCTTCTATCTGGCATATAGAGAGGATTCCTTTGAAATGAGATTTCTCTGGTAAATGTGACTCACAGAAGAGCTGCTTGAACTTGGGTTTCAGAGATGATCATGTGTCTCTTAAAAAATAAAAGTTAATTGGGTCCAACTAATCCTCATGCTGAGGTGGTATATTTGTGGTAGCCATTTGCTCCCTTTCACTTTGCATGTATCCCCATTTGTTTACACTGTCATCTACTGAAGACATCCTGATATTTGAAAGTTTGTAGTGATTCCAAGTCGAGCTGTTTGTATATAATCATGCGATCCTTTTTTGTCTGGACATGTTTTCAAAGCTGTTTAGTAAGTGCTGGACCATGAAGGATTCAGGTCAAGCAGGTGAGCCTTGTTTAGCTGTGGAAAAATCCAGCTATGTTTCTCTGTGGCTTGTGGAATCTTCTGGGTAGGGAATCGAACTAGAGTGTCTTGCATTGTCAGGCAGATTCTTTACCACTGAGCCACCGGAGAAGCTGTGCCCTACCCCCTTTTCTTGAGTTGACTGGGATCTAATAGGTGTGCAGTGGCTACCTCACTGTTATTTTAGTTTGTCATTTCCTAATGCTATGTGGTTTTGAGTCTTTTTGATAGGCTTATTTACTATCTTTATATTTTTGGTAGGCCAGGTGTTTAGGTGTATACATATTTTATGAGATTGTTCTAGATTTTTTGGTATATTTGGAGAACAATCCTTTATCAGATATCTATTTTATAAATATAGTTTCCTGTGGCTTGTGTTTAAGTTTTGTGAATAAGGTTTTTCACCGTTTCAATTTCTAATTTTTTAAAGTTGATGTTATATGTGTTTCTATCCTTTTTTGGATAGCCTTTAGTGTGTTGTTGTTGTTGTTAAATTTTATAAGCAGAAGTGAGGTACCGTAGATACAGTTTTAAGCCTAAGCTGAGGTGCCACAGATACAGTTTTGCCTTTTGTCTGTTGAGAAGTTTGAGTGAGTTTGGTGTACACTGTAACATTATGTCTACATTCATTTGACTGGATATAGCTTCCAGTTATTTGTCTAATTGGTTTTGGAGATATGATGGGAAGTCAGTTTTTCCAAGGAAACTGAGGTCCATGAAACATGAACTCTTTTCGATCGGTCGGAATCACTTTCTGCTATTTCTGACAGATTTGACTTGTTTGGATATCTCATATGAGCGGAATCACAGAACGTTTGTCTTTTTTTGGTCTGGTTTATTTCACTTAATCTAATGACCATAAGGTTTGTCCACATTGTCGCATTGTCAGAATTACTGACTTTGAAGGGCCGAATCAGATTCCATTGTGTGTATACCACAGTTTGTTTATGGAATTGGCTGCCATGGACACTTCGATTGCTTCTGTTTGTTTTGCCAGTGTGAATCATGCTGTTGTGAGTATGACGGAAGGAGTATCCATTTTTTTCAGCCCCCTTTCCCAATCCTTTTGGGTACATAGCATGAATTGGAATCGAACTATGTATTTCTTCCACGTGTTCGTTTTGGAGTCATTTGTGTAATGTCTTGCAGAGTGGCAGCACCATTTAATGTACTTTTTTGTATGGTGGAATACCGTTCAAGCTTCTGAATATACCTTGCGTTGCATATTCAGTCTCCCACCAACGGACACTTGAATGAGTTCTAACTTTGAGCTATCGTGAATGTCACTATGAATATTTGTGTACCAGTTTTTGTTTGAATTATTAACAAATACATTACCATATATAAAAGAAGCCACAAGGACCTACTGTACAGTTTAGGAAACTATTAAATATCTTATGATGATGTATAATGCAAGAGAATCTCCAAAGGAATATATGAAAAGCACATAATAACCATGATATTTATTGTGGCAACACTATGAGTTATCATAGCACTACTCAACGTGTATTTATACATGTCACTAAAATATTTACATCTGTAAGGATATTATAAAAAATTATATAAAAATCAAGAATTCAAACAGAGAATAAATAAACTTCCTGTCATTGCTCGTCATCATTTATACACTCATACTACCTGTAACACTCATTGTATAAGTGCTGGACTAGCAATTGACATTCTTGTAAACCAAGAGATTGTGAAGGTGTAAGGAAATATAGCTTCTTGAATTCCTTAATGAAGGATTCTAGAACTCTATGTCCATGAAGTGAATGAAATTCCGTTTTAGTGAGCCACATTCTTACTAGAGTGATGAGCCTCCACCCCACCCAACGTTAGTTCACAATGAAATCCTGCAGTCCTCTGGCCTCAATGTCTGCTTCCTGCTACCGAGAAAGAAAAGATGAGGAAGTCCTGACAAAACCGATGCTATTTTTCTTTTTCTGATTTGTATTTTATCGCAGGGCCTGGCAAAAAGAGGGCCCAACCTGTTTTTAGAGTTCCATCCCAAGGGTTCCTCCGGCATGTTCCCTATGTTGACAAACTGCTGATTATTTTCAACAAAGGACAATGATCTGCACTTGACTATCTGTTGCTTGAGCTGGAATAGCAGGCATCCCTTGTAGTGCAGTCGTTCATGCGGAAGTAGACATCCCTGAAGCAATAGTATAAGAGGAACACATTTATCATGTAGACATCGCATCCCATGCATTTGTAATAATTTTTCAGTTATACCCATCATCATCGGAGGAACTGACTTGTCCCAGTAATAACGAGAGGACCCAGTAGAACGGTTCCTTGACTTATGAGTACTTCCTATGAGTACCCTTATGAGTCCTTCTTCCAATGTTGTTTCTCCTAGTTTGGTCATGAACAGTAGAAGCTGATGGCAGTGGTCCTTGAAATGTATGTCGATTCCCAGGTGGCGCAGTTGATCAAGAAATACTCTGCCTACCAGTGCAGGAGGTGGAAGTGATGTGGGTTTGATCCCTGGTTCAGGAAGATAACAATTCATACACATGTTTTTCTGGGAACCAGTTTGATACTCATGAGTTTTTTCTTCTGTATCCAGAAAAACAAATGCTGTTCAAGGACACTGAAAGAACCCTGATTTCGAAAATCAGATCTGTATTGTGAACAATGCTTCGATATCCGTGAGTCGAAGCATAGTATTATGCCTATCATCCTTGTATTTCCCTCAGTGAAATATGTTGAGGAAAACTCTTCATTCGTGGTCTAGAGTCACGAAGAAGCTAAATAGCATTCATCCTTTACGTTGACAACTGTGAATCTAAATCTCCTGTGAATCCTATGTGACAACCACACATACCAACATGAGTTATCAGTATTATATCATATTTTTAGTCCTATTGTATGTCAACTAAAAAAATCAATATCTAATTGTACATGAAGTCAAGACATAAAGTCAGTGCAAATACAAAATGTTCCATCCTTTGAGAAAGGGAGAAAAACATCTCTGTGCTTAGCCTATCGCATTTTTATGGATTAGATCCTTAAGTAGTTTATTCACCACACCCTATGAATGATTCACAAGTCTTCAGAGAAGAAAGGGTCATTTCTCTTAAACAATGAGTAGTTCAACTCTTCTCAAAGCAAAGTCATAAGTGAGTCTAATTTTGCGTGAGCCCATGAAAACTCAGTGTTTTCATTATGCTTGTGCTTATGATGGGAGGAGGTCTGAGAAGGCGCTTCTGAAGGATTATTCATACCAGTCTTTCTCATATGTATGGAGTCTTTAAAGATCGAATCACCGAGGTGTTGCTTCTACACTTGTACTAGGCCTGAGCAGCAACATTCCCTTTCTCCCTAAGTGCAGTAGACGTCTGTCTTCTGTCCTCTGGAGTATGTATTGCTTGAGCTCACCACAGCCTAGTAGATGGAAATCGTCAGGATATTCTGGAAACCCTTTGGATTTCAGTCTGCTCAGGAGGTTACCACTGCTGCAAACCTCTGGATTTTACCACGCACTTTTAACAACCTCAGATGAAGGATACAAGTCAACACTCGTGACAGCCACGGGCTTCCATGGCCTATCCATGATTGTTGGCTTTGCTTTCATAATCATCCTGTTTCTTATACCAACTAAACTGTCACTGTATTTTTTCATGACCATTTTATCTTTGACGGTTTTTAGATCTATTATGGATTTTCCTATATATCTTCACTCATCGGTGAGGGTCTTCTGTTAGTAGTAGTTACGACAACTGACTTCCAGTCAGTTAGCTGTGGCAGAATAGAAAAAAGAATGACCCACTGTATATTATTCGTATTATGTATCAATATATTATTCGTTTTATTGTTTGCAGTCATCCACTTCCAAGTTTCCGAAATAAACTTTCAGAAAAATCACATCCTTTGGAATGTCCGTTTGACTGAATAGGAGCACGGAAATGCTATTCCATAAAATTGTTTACAGTTTCCATTCCATTCCTCCTGTTTGATGTAGATATTGGCCTTTGGTTCTATCACTAGCTTTGCAAGTAAAAAAATTCATTAGAGCTCATATGGTAATTTTACTGTTGGCAATAAGTTTAGCATAAAATGAACACAGAAGAGGTTACAGTAGACCAAATATGAAAGTCAGTTGAAAAGAAAACATAGTGTTGAATGTTGACAGTAGGAATATAGTTATGAAGTTCCTTTATTATTATTCTATCCTTCCCGTTTCTTTTGCAGGGGTGTTAATGTACAGATTCCAGTCCTATGGCTGGAGTGAAGAATAGTATCATGATTCTTGAGAGCAACTCTACTAAGTCTTCACGCTCATGTCACTCAAGGTTTTTTAATACCTATTATGTTAGTCGTGTTTGTAGTTTGTGAAGTCACATAAGTTGCATTCACTCAAGCAATAGTATCAAACAGCTATGGCATCAATTCTAGATGTGAATCGATATCGAATGTGAATCCATTTCACTGTGACAAGTGATTATTGCAGATATTCTATTCATGCCAGTAAGAAAGCTGTGCAGAAATAATATAATGTTTATGAAGAAAATAAGATTTGCTAATTTGTTGTATTATTCTCTTTCTTTTCAACAGATTGAATGACAACAGGCTCCACTTTTCATTCACTTGTATGACTATGAGCAGTTTGACCAAGTTGAAGAAGATGACTCGTTTGTAGTCTTCCTCATCAGCTCATTCCATCTACTGGCTTTCAAATCATTTAGTACAGAGCTCACCGTCTAGGTGTTCATCCAGTGTTTTGTTTGCTTATCATGCAGGATCATTTTCAAAGGAAAAGTATGTGTGTATGAGTTAGAGCTCTGATCCCAAGAGTCCATGTAGAAGCTTCCCCTGAGAAGTGTATCGTTTTTGCACCAATGCTACTGAAACGTGTGAATGTGGTATACCACGCATCCCAATAAGCGTCCAGAGCTTCACAGGCTGCTTCTTTGAAACGCCCAGTACTCATGACATTCCATTCATCTGAGGACTAAATATAGCCAACGTAGGCTGTGTTTGCCAAATAGACTTTGAAGTCTTCTTCACACAGTCCTTCATCGACGCCAGTTTTCAGATCGAAGAAACCCTTGCTCCATGAAGTGTGTGAACACATATACTCATGTTTTGTTTGCGATTTTAAAGTCATTCTTCAGTTTTGTTGGAGGAATGGTTCTGTATATGCCCCGTGGATCTGTGCATGAAAGCCCTAATAACTAATGTGAATCGACTTCACTACCAAGGGATGTTTTCATATCTATTGAGGATTTAGTTCATGTATTTCGATTTTAACTTTCTGTCTTACAGCCTTGTTTGTAGATCGAAAGCTATTTGAAAGTGTCATCTGGTTTTCAATGGCTTGTGAGGTTATTCATGAGTGGTTTATAAAACCGAATGGATTGTACGTAGCCATACTTTGTTGTCATTCTATGAATTTGAAGAATGTCTGAAGAATGTCTGCAGTTGATGCCTTAAAGATTCATACAATTGATGTCCAATATTTATCTCAATAGACTTGCTTTCAATTTGTAGTTTCCTATGCATATGTCTTTCTTTATGGATTTGGGTAGAAGTCGTATTGGAACACTGAAAAATCTGTGATATCAGCCGTGCTGACCTTCTTTCCGGTGGTCATCATTAAGATTTTCACGCTCACTGTCACTTTGTGCAATGCTATGGATCCTAGTGGAAACAGGTGCCGTTCATCCTACTTTTGTGAAGATTGAACTCATCGTAGAAAGTGGAATTTGTTGAAATATTTATGGTATCAATATATCCTGTGTATATAATTACCCAGATTACGGGTGCGTATCTGATTGCTAAGTTATAAAATGTATGAGATAGATGTGATCCATCAATGGCGATTGGATACGTGGTGGAGAGGTATTTTGGTGATGCAAGAGATTTAAATGATGTGATCAGAGTATTTATATCCCTTTTATGTGGATAATGGGTCTTGGATCGATGTTTGAAACATTCCAACCTTGTCTTTTGTTATGCATGGGAAGTGTCCAAAACGAAGATGATGCAGGTACGTACTTCAAGGGTAAGTATAGGGTTGAGGCGTGACTATGAAGTGGGTTAGGGTTAGGATGTGGATAGGGTGTCGGGTGAGGGAAGGGTTAAGGTTACAGTGTGCAGAACAGCCCCCCAACTTGTTAGGGTGAGGGGTGAGGCGTGAGGGTTAGGGTTAGGGGTGAGGGTGAGGGTAAGGCTTCAAGGTGAGGGTGAGGGTAAGGGTTCAGGGTGAGGGTGTGGGTGAGGGCGAGGGTAAGGGCTCGGGGTGAGGGTTCAGGGTGAAGGTGTGGGTCTCACATCTGATAAACGATTGCATTCCAAATATACCCTTCATTTCCCTCGAACAGAGCTCTCACTGTTGGAGCCCTTGGCAGTGTGGAAGCCACCGGCCCCTAAGCCACCACAAGAACGCCTGGGGCCTAGGTGCAAAGGCAAGGCAGGAGCAGAGCTGAGGCCAGGAAGGTGCCAGTGGCGTCTCCCAACCTCGTGCAGACTGCTCCTTCCTGGGCAGGAAGTCTAGAAGCCAGGCAAGTCTGGGCAAGGCTCGCCCCAGGCAGAGCAGCCTCGCGCAAGGAACTCTGCCAGATCAGGGCTCTCAGCGGAGCTGGAGCTCTGCCATACTGGAGGCGCACTCGGCTCCACCCCAGCAAGGCTTGCAGCAGCAGGCGACTGGGCTGCCTCCTCTTCCCCGGAGGAGGCTCCCTTCCACTTGTCCTGTGCACTCGGCTTCCAGGCGGAGCCATACCTCGCCTCCTGCAGGTCTTGGCTCAGGGGTTACTTCCCCTGAGCTGGGGTTGTGGGCGGGAACCCAGACACGCAGGGGCAGGCCCCAACAACCTGCACACAGCTCTGCTGGGGAGAAGAGCATTAGGGAACCTATGTATTTCAGGCAAATGATGGGAGACCACAAGTGAGTCGCCAGCCTGCTGGCTGCAGACACCACCCAGGGGCCCTGGGTGCATGGTGCTCTCAATGTGGCGCTGAGTCTGGACAGCCAAGCAACAGCTGAAGGAGCTCTGCAGTTGCCCTTCCCTTCCCGTCGACAGAGCTCTCAGTGCTGGAGCCCTTGGAAGTGTGGAACTCAGCGATCCCTAAGCCCTCCCAAACACATGTCTCTGCTGGGGAGGAGAGTGCTAGGGAACATACGTCTCTCACACACTTTCTAGGCACACCACGGAGTCAGCCTCTGGGAGTGTGGGGATGCAAAACCCAGCCAGGGGCCCTTGGAACCTGGTGCTCTCCGTGCGGCGCTTAGTCTGGGCGGCCAAGCAACCGCTGGAAGGAGCCCTGCTGTTGCCCTTCGCTTCCCTCTGACAGAGCTTTCACTGCTGGAGCCCTTGGCAGTGTGCAACCCACCAGCCCCTAAGCCCTCCTCAAGGACGCTTGGGACCTAAGTGCAAAGGCAAGGCAGGGTAGAGCTGAAGCCAGGAAGGCGCCAGTGGCGTTTCCCGAGCCTCACACAGCCTGCTCCTTCCTGGGGAGGGAGCCTAAAAGCAAGGCAAGTCTGCGCAAGGCTCGCCCTATGGCAGAGCATCTTGGCGCCAGGAACTCTGCCAGATCGGGGCCTCTGAACAGAGCTAGAGATCTGCCGTACTGGAGGCGCACTTAGCTCCGTGCAAGCAGGGCTTTCAACTTGACGGGGCTGGGCTGCCTCCTCTTCCCCCGAGGAGGCTCGCTTCCCTGCTGGCTGTGCACTCGCCTATCAGGCGGGGCGCAGGGCTCCTCCAGCAGGTCTTGCCTCAGGGGCTGCTTCCCCTGAGTTGGGGCTGTGGGCAGGAACCCAGACACGCAGGATCAGGCCCCAAACACCTGCACATGTCTCTGCTGGGGAGGAGAGTGCTAGGGAACCTACGTCTGTCATACACTTTCTGGGCACCCAAGGAATCAGCCTCCGTGTGTGCGGGGCTGAAAACCCCAGCCAGGGGCCCTGGGAGCCTGGTGCTCTCGGTGCGGCGCTGATTCTAGGCGGCCTAGAAACCGCTGGAGGAGCCCTGCAGTTGCCCTTCCCTTCCCTCTGACAGAGCTCTCACTGCTGAAGCCCTTGGCAGTGTGCAACCCACCACCCCCTAAGCCCTCCCCAACGACGCCTGGCACCTATGTGCAAAGGCAAGGCAGGATTGGAGCTGAGGCAAGGAAGGCACCAGTGGCGTCTCCCAGGCTCGCTCAGACAGCTCCTTCCTGGGGAGGGAGCCTAAAAGCAAGGCAAGTCTGGGCAAGGCGAGCCCCCGGCCGAGCAGCCTCGCGCCAGAAACTCTGCCAGATCGGGGCTCTGAGCAGAGCTAGAGCTCTGCCGTACTGGAGGCCCACTTAGCTCCGTGCAAGCAGGGCTTTCCTCTTGACTGGGCTCGGCTGCCTCCTCTTCTCCCGAGGAGGCTCGCTACACTGCTGGCTGTGCTCTCGCCTATCAGGCGGGCGCGCAGGGCTCCTCCAGCAGGTCTTGCCTCAGGGGCTGCTTCCCCTGAGTTGAGGCTGTGGGCGGGAACCCAGAACACGCAGGATAAGGCCCCAACCACCTGCACATGTCTCTGCTGGGGAGGAGAGTGCTAGGGAACCTACGTCTCTCACACACTTTCTAGCACCCACGGAGTCAGCCTCTGGGAGTGTGGGGATGCAAAACCCAGCCAGGGGCCCTTGGAACCTGGTGCTCTCCGTGCGGAGCTTTGTCTGGGCGGCCAAGGAACCGCTGAAGGAGCCCTGCTGTTGCCCTTCGCTTCCCTCTGACAGAGCTTTCACTGCTGGAGCCCTTGGCAGTGTGCAACCCACCAGCCCCTAAGCCCTCCTCAAGGACGCTTGGGACCTAAGTGCAAAGGCAAGGCAGGGGTAGAGCTGAAGCCAGGAAGGCGCCAGTGGCGTTTCCGAGCCTTCACACAGCCTGCTCCTTCCTGGGGAGGGAGCCTTAAAGCAAGGCAAGTCTGCGCAAGGCTCGCCTATGGCAGAGCATCTTGGTGCCAGGAACTCTGCCAGATCGGGCCTCTGAACAGAGCTAGAGATCTGCCGTACTGGAGTCGCACTTAGCTTCGTGTAAGCAGGGATTTCAGCTTGACGGGACTTGCTGCCTCCTCTTCCCCCGAGGAGGCTCGCTTCCCTGCTGGCTGTGCACTCGCCTATCAGGCGGGGGCGCAGGGCTCCTCCAGCAGGTCTTGCCTCAGGGCTGCTTCCCCTGAGTTGGGGCTGTGGGCAGGAACCCAGACACGCAGGATCAGGCCCCAAACACCTGCACATGTCTCTGCTGGGGAGGAGAGTGCTAGGGAACCTACGTCTGTCATACACTTTCTGGGCACCCAAGGAATCAGCCTCCGTGTGTGCGGGGCTGAAAACCCCAGCCAGGGCCCTGGGAGCCTGGTGCTCTCCGTGTGGCGCTGAATCTGGGCGGCCAAGCAACCGCTGGAGGAGCCCTGCAGTTGCCCTTCCCTTCCCTCTGACAGAATTCTCACTGCTGGAGCCCTTGGCAGTGTGCAACCCACCAGCCCCTAAGCTCTCCTTAAGGAGGACTGGGACCTAAGTGCAAAGGCAAGGCAGGATTGGAGCTGAGGCAAGAAAGGCGCCAGTGGCGACTCCCAGGCTCCTGCTGCCTGCTCCTTCCTGGAGAGGCAGCCTAAAAGCAAGGCAAGTCTGGGCAAGGCTAGCCCCCGGCAGAGCAGCCTCGCGCCAGGAACTCTGCCAGATCGGGGCTCTGAGCAGAGCTAGAGCTCTGCCGTACTGGAGGCGCACTTAGCTCCGTGCAAGCAGGGCTTTCAACTTGACGGGGCTGGGCTGCCTCCTCTTCCCCGAGGAGGCTCGCTTCCCTGCTGGCTGTGCACTCGCCTATCAGGCGGGGGCGCAGGGCTCCTCCAGCAGGTCTTGCCTCAGGGGCTGCTTCCCCTGAGTTGGGGCTGTGGGCAGGAACCCAGACACGCAGGATCAGGCCCCAACACCTGCACATGTCTCTGCTGGGGAGGAGAGTGCTAGGGAACCTACGTCTGTCATACACTTTCTGGGCACCCAAGGAATCAGCCTCCGTGTGTGCGGGGCTGAAAACCCCAGCCAGGGCCCTGGGAGCCTGGTGCTCTCGGTGCGGCGCTGATTCTAGGCGGCCTAGAAACCGCTGGAGGAGCCCTGCAGTTGCCCTTCCCTTCCCTCTGACAGAGCTCTCACTGCTGAAGCCCTTGGCAGTGTGCAACCCACCACCCCTAAGCCCTCCCCAACGACGCCTGGCACCTATGTGCAAAGGCAAGGCAGGATTGGAGCTGAGGCAAGGAAGGCACCAGTGGCGTCTCCCAGGCTCGCTCAGACAGCTCCTTCCTGGGGAGGGAGCCTAAAAGCAAGGCAAGTCTGGGCAAGGCGAGCCCCCGGCCGAGCAGCCTCGCGCCAGAAACTCTGCCAGATCGGGGCTCTGAGCAGAGCTAGAGCTCTGCCGTACTGGAGGCCCACTTAGCTCCGTGCAAGCAGGGCTTTCCTCTTGACTGGGCTCGGCTGCCTCCTCTTCTCCCGAGGAGGCTCGCTACACTGCTGGCTGTGCTCTCGCCTATCAGGCGGGCGCGCAGGGCTCCTCCAGCAGGTCTTGCCTCAGGGGCTGCTTCCCTGAGTTGAGGCTGTGGGCGGGAACCCAGACACGCAGGATAAGGCCCCAACCACCTGCACATGTCTCTGCTGGGGAGGAGAGTGCTAGGGAACCTACGTCTCTCACACACTTTCTAGGCACCCACGGAGTCAGCCTCTGGGAGTGTGGGGATGCAAAACCCAGCCAGGGGCCCTTGGAACCTGGTGCTCTCCGTGCGGAGCTTTGTCTGGGCGGCCAAGGAACCGCTGAAGGAGCCCTGCTGTTGCCCTTCGCTTCCCTCTGACAGAGCTTTCACTGCTGGAGCCCTTGGCAGTGTGCAACCACCAGCCCCTAAGCCCTCCTCAAGGACGCTTGGGACCTAAGTGCAAAGGCAAGGCAGGGGTAGAGCTGAAGCCAGGAAGGCGCCAGTGGCGTTTCCGAGCCTCACACAGCCTGCTCCTTCCTGGGAGGGAGCTTAAAGCAAGGCAAGTCTGCGCAAGGCTCGCCTATGGCAGAGCATCTTGGTGCCAGGAACTCTGCCAGATCGGGCCTCTGAACAGAGCTAGAGATCTGCCGTACTGGAGTC
>NW_017215529.1:0-13845 GCF_001704415.2 Capra hircus
ACCCTTTTTGTGTTTCCTGTCAAGAGAATATCCTTTAGCATTTGTTGGAGAACTGGTTTGGTGGTGCTGAATTCTTTCAGCTTTTGCTTATCTCTAAAGCTTTTGATTTCTCCTTCATATTTTGAATGAGATCCCCTTGCTGCAGTAATCTGGGATGTAGGTTATTTTCTTTCATCACTTAAAGTATGTCTTGCCATTCTCCTGGCCTGAAGAGTTTCTATTGAAAGATCAGCTGTTATCCTTATGGGAATCCCTTTGTGTGTCATTTGTTGTCTTTCCTTGCTGCTTTTAACATTTGTTCTTTGTGTTTGATCTTTGTTAATTTGATTAATATGTGTCTTGGGATGTTTCACCTTTGGTATATCCTGTTTGGGACTCTCTGGGTTTCTTGGACTTGGGTGATTATTTCCTTCCCCATTTTAGGGAAGTTTTCAACTATTATCTCCTCAAGTATTTTCTCATGGTCTTTCTTTTTGTCTTCTTCTTCTGGGACTCCTATAATTCGAATGTTGGAACGTTTAAGATTGTCCTGGAGGTCTCTGATATTGTCCTCACTTCTTTTAATTCGTTTTTCTTTTTTCCTCTCTGATTCATTTATTCCTACCATTCTGTCTTCTATTTCACTAATCCTATCTTCTGCCTTCTACTATTTGTTGGCCCTCAGAGTGTTTCTGATCTCATTTATTGCATTATTCATCATATATTAACTGTTTTTTATTTCTTCTAAGTGAAGTGAAGTCGCTCAGTCTTGTCTGACTCTTTGCGACCCCATGGACTGTACCCACCAGACTCCTCTGTTCATGGGATTCACCAGCAAGAATACTGGAGTGGGTTGCCATTTCCTTCTCCAGGGATCTTCCCAACCCAGGGATTGAACCCAGGTCTCCCACATTGCAGGTAGATGCTTTAACCTCTGAGCCACCAGGGAAGCCCTATTTCTTCTAAGTCCTTGTTAAACATTTCTTGCATCTTCTCAATCCTTGTCTCCAGGCCATTTATCTGTGATTCCATTTTGATTTCAAGATTTTGGATCATTTTCACTATCATTATTTGGAATTCTTTATCAGGTAGATTCTCTATCTCTTCCTCTTTTGTTTGGTTTGGTGGCATTTATCCTGTTCCTTTACCTGCTGGGTATTCCTCTGTTTCTTTATCTTGTTTATATTGCTGAGTTTGGGGTGGCCTTTCTGTATTCTGGCAGTTTGTAGAGTTCTCTTTATTATGGAGTTTCCTCACTGTGGGTGGGTTGTATCAGTGGCTTGTCAATGTTTCTTGGTTAGGGAAGCTTGTGTCGCTGTTCTGGTGGGTGGAGCTGGATTTCTTCTCTCTGGAGTGCAATGAAGTATCCAGTAATGAGTTTATGAGATGTAAATGGTTTTGGAGTAACTTTGAGCTGCCTGTATATTGAAGCTCAGGGCTATGTTCCTATGTTGCTGGATAATTTGTGTGGTATGTCTTGTTCTGGAACTTGCTGGCCCTTGGGTGGTGCTTGGTTTCAGTGTAAGTATGGAGGTGTTTGATGAGCTTCCTATCGATTAATGTTCCCTGTAGTCAGGAGTTCTCTGGTGTTCTCAGGATTTGGACTTAAGCCTCCTGCTTCTGTTTTTCAGTTTTTATTTTTACAGTAATCTCAAGACTTCTCCTTCTATACCACACTGTTGATAAAACATCTAGGTTAAAGATGAAAAGTTTCTCCACATTGAGGGACACCCAGACAGGTTCGCAGAGTTACATGAGAAGAGAAGATGGAGGGGGGAGTTAGCGGTGATTCGAATGAGAGGATGTGGAATCAAAAGAGGAGAGTGCAAGCTAGCCAGTAATCACTTTCTTATGTGCACTCCACAGTCTGGACCGCTCCAGAGATGTTCACAGAGTTGTACAGAGAAGACAAGAGGAGGAAGGAGAGGGAGGAAGGAGACAGAGGTGGCCAGGAGGATAAAAGAGGGGAATGAAAAGGATAGAGACAGATCCAGCCCAGTAATCAGTTCCCTAAAGTGCTCTCTACCATCTGGAACACACAGATTCACAGAGTTGGGTAGAGAAGAGAAGGGGGAGGGAGAAGACAGAGGCAACGCTGGTGGAGGAAAAGGAGAGTCCAAAGGAGGAGAGAGCAGTCAAGGCAGTAGTCTCACTCTCAAATAAAAATGGGTTGAAGATTGGGTTTTTGAAGGGTACAAAATTGATAAAAAATACCAAAAGGCAAAGATTAAAAATCTAGAGTAGAGGTTGGATTTTCAAAATACAATATTAAAGAAAAGAAGAAGAAGAAGAAGAAAAAAAAACAAAGTCACAAGAATTATTAAAAAAAAAGTATATGAAGTTTGCTTTAAAAATAGGGGTGTTTGTTTTTTTTTTTAGAAAAAGTAATAGTAGATTATAAAAATTAAAGGAGAAATAGAGGACTTAAAAATTTAAAAATTAAAAAAAATAAGAAAAAGAAAAGAAAAAACAAACAAAAGAAAGATCATTAAAATAGTAAAGATATATCTAGGATTTTCTCTGGTGTTGTGGGCAGTGTGAGGTCAGTTCATTTTTGGATAGTTCCTTGGTCCGGCTTTATATTTCAAAAGATCTATAGGCCCCTTCCTATATAGTCACTACTAACGACAAGGTTTTAATCTATTGCACCTGTCACTTCAAAGGCAGTTCCCTCTGTTTTAGTTTCTTCTGTTTGCTGGTCTCTTCAGTGTCTGATTTCTGCCCTGACACAATGGGGGGTGGTGGTGGACACTTTTTTTTAGGTTCACTTGTTCAGTCGCACTGTGGAGAGTGAGGGATGCTGCAAACAAGTAACACTGGCGTGTGCTCGCAGGATCTCAGCCATGCTGGGCCTGCCCCGCTCATGGCCACACAGCTCAGGCTCTAGGTTGCTCCGCTGGGAACCGTCTGAGGCCGGCCCTGGGCTGCATGCACCTCCCAGGTCTAAGCCACTCAGGCTCAGGCACTCAGGTAGTCCTCAGAGGCGCAGACTTGGTTGGCCCTGCGTTTTGGGCCCTTCCCAGGTCCGAGTAGCTCAGGTGTTTGGCGGAGCGCAGTCACTGCGACTTATCGCCTCTCCCGTCCCTGCTGCTCGGTTTTCTGGGTGTACCGCTGGCGGCCCCTTCTCAGGCGGATGGTGACTGTCCAGAGCCCCAAGAAGGCTTAGTGAGCATAGAAGCCTGTTTGCAGTTTGGTAGTTAATGTCTCTCTGGGGCTGCAATTGCCCTCTTCCGGCCTTTCTGGCTCTGGCTGCATGACACCGGAGAGAGATGGTCTGCAACCAGCTAATTCTGTATTGTCCTTTGTTCTGTGTGCGGTCCTGATGGTATGTTATGTTAGAGCTTTTCACGTGATAGCTATCCCACAGTCTGGTTCGCTATCCCACAGTCTAGTTTGCTAACCCTAGTTAGTTCGCTTTGGTTACCCTGGGGGCACTCGGGCCCGATCCTTAAAAAGCAATGCAGCCTGCACCTCCCTGCCCAGCCCCCGCTTGCTAGTGGCAGATGCAGGCATCTGCGCTGCTTCTCCACTGGGGAGTTACCATTGGGCTTGTAATCTGTGGGTTTTAATTATTTTTTTATTTTTCCTCCCTGTTATGTCGCCCTCTGTGCTTCCCAGGCTCACCACAGATTTGGCAGTGAGAGTGTTTCCTGGTGTTTGGAAACTTCTTTCTTTTTAAGACTCCCTTCCCAGGACAGAGCTCCTTCCCTACCTCTTTTGTCTCTTTTTTTGTCTTTTATATTTTTTCCTACCTGTTTTTGAAGACATTGAGCTGCTTTTCTGGGTGCCTGATGTCCTCTGCTGGTATTCAGAAGTTGTTTCATGGAATTTACTCAGCATTGAAATGTTCTTTTGATGAATTTGTGGGGGAGAAAGTGATCTCCCCATCCTATTCCTCTGCCATCTTAGGACCGCCCTCTGAACTATGTTCTTTTTAAAGGGATAAATCAGAGTAAACTGTGGCTTGATAGGAGACAGTTTTTCAAGCCTAATTTAATCTGTGCTCATTTAATAATGTCTACCTTGTTGTCTACTACTTATTTTATTATATAAACCTTTAGCTTAAGTCAAAGACTAATTTGTTCCTAGAACACTTTTTAAACGGTTTGAAATACCTTTAGTTACCATATTCTATCTTCTGGAGTTTCTAGCTATCACATTATTATTTGCAATTCAAGGATGTTTCAAATATAATTTTTCTAATGGACTTATATCCTGACATCGAAATTACTTAAATGATCCTAGGAAATAGTTCTGTAGCCATGTGACTATTAGCAAATTATTTCTTTATTCTGAGTCTTGCTTTACTCTTCTACCAAATGAAGCAAGGGTTAGAGGTTAGAGGTTAGAAGCTATTTTTCCATAGACATTTGTCCCCAGGGAAAAATATATTTATCATGGAGGCAGGAATTGTAAATGTACGTAGAAGTTTATTATTAAAGACATAGCACAGCAAGTGGGAGAACACCTAGAGAAACAGTTTGCTTAGTTAAGACAGAAGCAAGGCAGAGATGCACATCTAGGGAGAAAGAGTGTAAGCATACCTCCTAGTGAAGAGGAGCACAGTAAAAGGCCGTTATGTCATTTATAAAGGTCAGCTCTTCTGGGTCTTTGTCTTCCTCCAGGCCAATTATCTGATTTCCTTTTCCACACCTGACCTACCCTGGGACTCTCCCCTGGGTGTGCACACACCTCTCAGCCAAGATGGGTCTCAAAATGCAGGCTTCTGGGAGGAGCAAGACTCATTATAGCCTGGAGTTACCCCCTGATTTTTGATCCACAACGAATCTTTCTGCACATGTGTAGTGTCTCCCTTGTCCCAAAAGAGGGGGTGAGGAGATACCTTAATCTTTTACTCAAACAGGGTTTTACCGCTATGTCTTTGCCATGACTATTCCCTTAAGGTGCTTACAAGAGATAAAAACTGGCTATTTACTGTTTCTGTTGTTACTTCCATTTCAGAGGTAAAACAGGAGGCTGAATATAAATGCCTCAAATCACCAGAGGGTCGACATCTAATGGAGATGCTTTATACAGTCATTAAAAACAAGACCAGGAGTTGACTGTAGCTTGGATCATGAATTCCTTATTGCCAAATTCAGACTGAAATTGAAGAAAGTGGAGAAAACCACTAGACCATTCAGGTATGACCTAAATCAAATCCTTTATAACTATACAGTGGAAGGGAGAAATTGATTTAAGGGACTAGATCTGATAGACAGAGTGCCTGATGAACTATGGATGGAGGTGCCTGACATTGTACAGGAGAAAGGAATCAAAACCATCCCCAAGAAAAAGAAATACAAAAAAGCAAAATGGCTGTCTGAGGAGGCCTTACAAATAGCTATAGAAAGAAGGGAAGTGAAAAGCAAAGGAGAAAAGGAAAGATATACCTATTTGAATGCAGAGTTTCAAAGAATAGCAAGGGGAGGTAAGAAAGCCTTCTTCAGTGATCAATGCAAATAAATAGACAAAAACAATAGAAGGGGAGAGATTAGAGATCTCTTCAATAAAATTAGAGATACCAAGGGAATATTTTATGCAAAGATGGGCTCAATAAAAGTCAGAAATGGTATGGACCCAACAGAAGCAGAAGATATTAAGAAGAGATGGCAAGAATACATAGAAGAACTGTACAAAAAAGATATTCATGACGCAGATAATCACGATGGTGTGATCACTCACCTAGAGTTAGACATCCTGGAATGTGAAGTCATGTGGGCCTTAGGAAGCAACAGGAAGAACAAAGCTAGTGGAGGTGATAGAATTCCAGTTGAGCAATTTCAAATCCTGAGAGATGATGCTGTGAAAATACTGCACTCAATATGCCAGCAAATTTGGAAAACTCAGCAGTGGCCATAGGACTAGAAAAGGTCAGTTTTCATTCCAATCCCAAAGAAAGGCAGTATCGAAGGATGCTCAAATGAAATGAATTCTCTCAGTCGTGTCTGACTCTTTGTGACCCCATGGACTGTAGCCTACCAGGCTCCTCTGTCCATGGGATTTTCCATGCAATAGTACTAGAGTGGATTGCCATTTCCTTCTCCAGGATATCTTCCTGACCAGGTATCGAAACCAGGTCTCCTGCATTGCAGACAGATGCTTTACCATCTGAGCCACCAGGGAAGTCTCAAACTACCACACAATTGCACTCATCTTACACGCTAGTAAAGTAATGCTCAAAATTCTCCAAGCCAGGCTTCAGCAATATGTGAACTGTGAACTTCCAGATGTTCAAGCTGAATTTAGAAAAGGAAGAGGAACCAGAGATCAAATAGCCAACATCCGTTGGATCATCGAAAAAGGAAGAGAGTTCCATAAAGATATCTATTTCTGCTGTATTGACTATGCCTAAGCCTTTGGCTGTGTGTATCACCACAAATGGAGGAAAATTTTTAAAGAGATGGGCATACCAGACCTTGTGACCTGCCTCCTGAGAAATCTGTATGCAGGTCAGGTCAGATCAGATCAGATCATTCACTCAGTTGTGACTGATTCTTTGCCACCCATTGAATCGCAGCATGCCAGGCCTCCCTGTCCATCACCATCTCCCGGAGTTCACTCAAACTCATGTCCACTGAGTCGGTGATGCCATCCAGCCATCTCATCCTCCGTCATCCCCTTTCCTCCTGTCCACAATCCTTCCCATCATCAGAGTCCTTTCCAATGAGTCAACTCTTCACATGAGATGGCCAAAGTAATGGAGTTTCAGCTTTAGCATCACTCCTTCCAAAGAACACCCAGGGCTGATCTCCTGTAGAATGGACTGGTTAGATCTACTTGCAGTCCAAGGGACTCTCAAGAGTCTTCACCAACACCACAGTTCAAAAGGATCAGTTCTTCAGCACTCAGCTTTCTTCACATTCCAACTCTCACATCCATACATGACCACTGGAAAAACCATAGCCTTGACTAAATGGACCTTTGTTGGCAAAGTAATGTCTCTGCTTTTCAATATACTATCAAGGCAGTCATGACTTTTCTTCCAAGGAGTAAGTGTCTTTTAATTTCATGGCTGCAGTCACCATCTGAAGTGATTTTGGAGCCCAAAAATATAAAGTATGATACTGTTTCCCCTGTTTCCCCATCTATTTCCCATGAAGTGATGTGACCAGATGCCATGATCTTCGTTTTTGAATGTTGAGTTTCAAGCCAACTTTTTAACTCTCCTCTTTCACTCTCAAGAGGTTTTTTTAGCTCCTCTTTCACTTTCTGCCATAAGAGTGGTGTCATCTGCATATCTGAGGTTATTAATATCTCTCCCGGGAATCTTGATTCCAGCTTGTGCTTCTTCCAGCCCAGCGTTTCTCATGCGGTACTCTGCATATAAGTTAAATAAGCAGGGTGAAAACATATGGCCTTGATGTACTCCTTTTCCTATTTGGAACCAGTCTGTTGGCTCCATGTTCAATTCTAACTGTTGCTTCCTGACCTGCATATAAGTTTCTCAAGAAGCAGGTCAGGTGGTCTAGCATTACCATCTCTTTCAGATTTTTCCACAGTTTATTGTGATCCGCACAATCAAAGGCTTTGGCATAGTCAATAAAGCAGAAATAGATGTTTTTCTGGAACTCTCTTGCTTTTTCGATGATCCAGTGGATATTGGCAATTTGGTCTCTGGTTCCTCTGCCAAAACTAGCTTGAACATCTGGAAGTTACGGTTCATGTATTGCTGAAGCCTGGCTTGGAGAATTTTGAGCATTATTTTACTAGTGTGTGAGATGAGTGCAATTGGTGCAGTAGTTTGAGCATTCTTTGGCATTGCTTTTCTTTGGGACTGCAATAAAAACTGACTTTTTCAGTCCTGTGGCCACTGCTGAGTTTTCCAAATTTGCTGGCATATTGACTGCAGCACTTTCATAGCATCATCTTTCAGGATTTGAAATAGCTCAACTGGAATTCCATCACCTCCACTAACTTTGTTCGTAGTGATGCTTTCTAAGGCCCACTTGACTTCACACTCCAGGATGTCTGGCTCTAAGTGAGCGATCATACCATCGTGATTATCTGGGTTGTGAAGATCTTTTTTGTAAAGTTTGTCCATATATTCTTGCCACCTATTCTTAATTTCTTCTGCTTCTGTTAGGTCCATACCATTTCTGTCCTCTATTGAGCCCATCTTTGCATGAAATATTCCCTTGGTATCTCTGATTTTCTTGAAGAGATCTCTAGTCTTTCCCATTCTGTTTTTTTTCCTCTATTTCTTTACACTGTTTACCGAGGAGTCTTCTTATCTCTTCTTGCTATTCTTTGGAACTCTGCATTCAGAGGCTTATATCTTTCCTTTTTCCTTTGATTTTTGCTTCTCTTCTTTTCACAGCTATTTGTAAGGCCTCCCTGACAGCAATTTTTCTTTTTTGCATTTCTTTTCCATGGGGATGGTCTTGATCCCTGTCTCCTGAACAATATCAAGAACCTCTGTCCATAGTTCATCAGGCACTCTATCTACCAGATCTAGTCCCTTAAATCTATTTCTCACTTCCACTTTATAATCCTAAAGGATTTGATTTAGGACATACGTGAATTTTCTAGTGGTTTTCCCTACTTTCTTCATTTTAAGCCTCAATTTGGCAATAAGGAGCTCATGATCTGAGTCACAGTCAGCACCCGGTCTTGTTTTTAGCTGACTGTGTAGAGTTTCTCCATCTTTGGCTGCAAAGATAGAATCAATATGATTTTGGTGTTGACCATCTGATGATGTCCTTGTGTAGAGTCTTCTATTATGTTGTTGGAAGAAGGTGTTTGCTACGACCAGTGCATTCTCCTGGCAAAACTCTATTAGCCTTTCCCCTGCTTCATTCCTTATTCCAAGGCCAAATTTGCCCAGTTAATCCAAGGTGTTTCTTGACTTCCTACTTTTGCATTCCATTCTCCTATAATGAAAAGGACATCTTTTTGGGGTGTTAGTTCTAAAAGATCTTGGAGGTCTTCATAGAACCATTCGACTTAAGCTTCAGCGTTACTGTTTGGGGGCATAGACTTGAATTACTCTGATATTAAATGCTTTGTCTTGGAAACGAATAGAGATCATTCTGTCCTTTTTGAGATTTCATCCAAGTAATGCATTTCAGACTCTTTTGTTGACGCATGATGGCTACTCTAATTCTTTCTAAGGGATTCCTGCCTGCTGTTGTAGATATAATGGTAATCTGAGTTAAATTCACCCATTCCAGTCCATTTTAGTTTGCTTATTCCTAGAATGTAGACGTTCACTCTTGCCATCACTTGTTTGACCACTTCCAATTTGCCTTGATTCATGGGACCTGACATTCCAGGTTCCTATGCAATATTGCTCTTTACAGCATCAGACCTTGCTTCTGTCACCAGTTACTGGGTATTGTTTTTGCTTTGGTTCCATCCCTTCATTCTTTCTAGAACTATTTCTCCACTGATCTCCAGTAGCATATTGGGCAGCTACTGACCTGGGGAGTTCCTCTTTCAGTATCCTATCATTTTGCCTTTTCATACTGTCCATGGGGTTTTCAAGGCAAGAATAATGAAGTGGTTTGCCATCCCCTTTTCCATTCTGTCAGACCTCTCCACCATGACCCGCCTGTCTTGGTATACAGGTCAGGAAGCAACAATTAGAACTAGACATGGAAAAACAACCTGGTTCCAAATAGGAAAAGGGTATGTCAAGGCTGTATATTGTCACCCTGTTTATTTAACTTATATGCAGAGTACATCATGAGAAACACTGGGCTCAAAGTAGCACAGCTGGAATCAACATTGCTGGGAGAAATATCAATAACCTCAGATACGCAGACGACACCACCCTTAAGGCTGAATGTGTTGAAGAACTAAAGAGCCTCTTGATGAAATTGAAGAGGAGAGTGAAAAAGTTGGCTTAAAGCTCAACATTCAGAAAATGAAAATCATGGCATCTGGTCCCATCACTTCATGGCAAATAGATGAAGAAACAGTGGCTGACTTTAGTTTTCTGGGCTCCAAAATCACTGCAGATTGTGACTGCAGCCATGAAATTAAAAGACGCTTACTCCTTGAAAGGAAAGCTATGACCAACCTAGACAGCATATTCAAAAGCAGAGACATTACTTTGCCGACTAAGGTCCGTATAGGCGAGGCTATGGTTTTTCCAGTAGTCATGTATGGATGTGAGAGTGGGAGTATAAAAAAGCTGAGTGCTAAAGAATTGATGCTTTTGAACTGTGGTGTTGGAGAAGACTCTTGAGATTCCCTTGGACTGCAAGGAGACCCAATCAGTCCATCCTGAAGGAGATCAGACCTGGGTGTTCTTTGAAAGGATTTGTGTTGAAGCTGAAACCCCCATACATTGGCCACCTGATGCAAAGAGCTTACTCATTGGGAAAAAACCTCGTGCTTGCAAAGATTGCTGTTAGGAGGAGAAGGGGACTACAGAGGATGAAATGGTTGAATGGCATCATCAACTCAATGGATATGGGTTTGGGTGGAGTGCGGGGGTTGGTGATGGACAGGGAGGCCTGGTGAGCTGTGATTCATGGGTCACAAAGAGTTGGCCAAGACTGAGCGACTGAACTGAACAAATGGATCCCACCTATCCCTTGTCTCAAGAAATGAAAACAGGGTGCTAGTTGTAAATGTCTCAACTAGAACCCTTAGATATCCTACATCACACTGAAAAAAATTGCCCATCCTGAGAGGGTAGCAGCAAGGCTAGCTCTTAACAGAGGAAATAGGCTCCAAGTGTCAGACAGTTTTCTCTCTCTCTTCTGGCAAGAGGAAAACAAAAAAGTAACATTTTTTCCCCTGACACAAATTTTAAAAGAGGTGGGAGGGGGGTTCATGTTTAACAAAAAGAATTAAATTTAAAAAAAAAAAAAAAATAAAAAATAAAAGAGGTTTCTCTTAAAAATCTGTGTTGCCATGAAATCAACATGAAGACAAGCTGAACTTAACTCTTCTCAAACTTGAGCTAACCAATGCCTTTTTCTTAAGGAAATGTTTATCTTAAGCTATATAAATGAGCTATGTATTTAACCTAGACTCTGCCTTCAAGTCTTTCAGGATTTGAAATTGCTCAACTGGAATACCATCACCTCCACTAGCTTTGTTCTTCCTGATGCTTCCTAAGGCCCACTTGACTTCACATTCCAGGATGTCTGGCTCTAGGTGGATGATCATACCATCATGATTATCTGTGTCGTGAAGATCTTTTTTGTATAGTTCAGGGTATTTTTTGCCACCTCTACTTAATATCTTCTGGTTCGGTTAGGTCCATACCATTTCTGTCCTTTATTGTGCCCCTCTTTGCGTGAAATGTTCTCTTGGTATCTCTAATTTTATTGAAGAGATCTCTAGTCTTTCACATTCTATTGTTTTCCTCTATTTCTTTGCACTGATCACTAAGGAAGACTTATCTCTCCTTGTTATTCTTTGGAACTCTGCATTCAAATGGGTATATCTTTCCTTTTCTCCTTTGCCTGTAGCTTCTCTTCTTTTCACAGCTATTTGAAAGGCCTCCTTAGACTACCATTTTGCCTTTTTGCACTTCTCTTTTCTTGGGGATAGTTTTGATCCCTGCCTCCTATACAATGTCATGAACCTCTGTCCGTAGTTTGTCAGGCACTCTGTCTATCAGATCTAATCCCTTGAATCTATTTCTCACTTCTACTGTATAAGGGATTTGATTTAGGTCATACCTGAATGATTTAGTGGTTTTCCCTACTTTCTTCTATTTAAGTCTGAATTTGACAATAAGGAGTTCATGACCTGAGCCATATTCAGTTCCCAGACTTATTTTTGCTCACTGTATAGATCTCCATCTTTGGCTGCAAAGAATAGAATCAATCTGATTTTGGTATTGACCTTCTGATGATGCCCATGTGTAGAGTTCTTTGTGTTGTTGGAAGAGGGAGTTTTCTATGACCAGTACGTTCTCTTGGCAAAACTCTGTTAGCCTTTGCCCTGCTTCATTCTGTACTTCAAGGCCAAATTTGCCTGTGACTCCAGGTATTTCTTGACTTCCTTCTTTTGCATTCCAGTCCCTTACAATGCAAAGGACCTTTTTTTGAGGGGTGTTAGTTCTAGAAGATCCTGTAGGTCTTCATAGAACTGTTCAACCTCAGCTTCTTCAGCATTACTGGTCAGGGCATAAACTTGGATTATTGCGATATTGAATGGTTTGCCTTGGAAAAGAACTCCAATACTTTGAAACTCCAATACTTCGGCTACCTGATGTGAAGAACTGAGTTATTTGAAAATATCCTGATGCTGGGAAAGATTGAAGGAGAGAGGAGAAGGGGATGACAGAGGATGAGATAGTTGGATGGCATTACCCACTCAATGGACGTGAATTTGAGTAAACTCTGGGAGTTGGTGATGGACAGGGAGTCCTGGTGTGCTGCAGCCCATGAGGTTCCAAAGTGTTAGACACCATTGAGCAACTGAACTGAACTGAACTGAACTGTTTTCAAGTTGGTTCCACCTAAGAATCAGAAATGACTTGACAAACCAGTATGTTTTACCGATACACTGTTCTCCTTATCTATGTTAATGAAACTATATTTACTTGGAAACCTGCCTTCTTCATGATTCATGTCAATCATTTTATGGCGTGGAATGACCCACCTGGTGCGATGTTATCTCAAAATGCGTATTGTGGGTGAGGGGCTTGTTGTTGCTCTGAGTAGCTGCTTTCTATAATTAACAGCTTGCTCATAGCTATGTAACATTGGGCTAAAGACTAGCAGGGGTGCACTCTTTCTTCCCTCTTCTGATGTCTATATCTGAAGCTTTCTCTATCTCTTTTATACTTTCATAAAACTTTATTACACAAAGCTCTGAGCAATCAAGCCTCATCTCTGGCCCCAGATTGAATTCTTCTGCTTTGGAGGCCAAGAATTCCAGCATCATTTGTGGTTCAGCAACAACCTTTCAAAACTAAAAGTTGAGATTATATTTTATTCAGCTGTCTTTCTGAAGACTTCCAGGCTAAGAAGCAATCTCTCAGATAGCTCATAGAGACTGATCCTAATAGGTAAGGGGTAAGCCAGGATATATAAACATTTTTGCAAAAAAGACCAGAAAGTTGGTACATCAAAAAAGAAAAAAAAGTGTCTCTCAGTCGTATCTGACTCTTTGAGACCCCATGGACTGTATCCTGCCAGGCTCCTCTGTCTATAGTATTTCCCATGCAAGAATACTGGAGTGGGTTGCCATTCCCTTCTCCAGGGGATCTTCCCCACCTAGGGATTGAACTCAAGTATTTTGCATTGCAGGCAGATTCTTTACTGTCTGAGCCACCTGGGAAAATCAATACTTGAATAAATTACTGTTGAAAACAAACAAAAAAACCCAGAGATCTCAAATTAATGAATTTATCATTTTTCTATTATGAGAAAATGTCAGACTTTGGGCTCATTGAAATCATTCTTTTGATATTCACCTTAGCTATCTAGGACCAGTATGTTTCCCAGCCTGCATTCCCTTAAGGTTCACTTTGAGACAAAGGCAGTGGCTGAGTAGCTGCAACATCCTTTGTTTACCGATCTGGCAAGCAACATTTCTCATTCAAAAAGCGGTACCATTTTCTACTGGAAAGACTTTTCTTATCTTTGGGATCCTATCTGGAATGATTTTCCTCCTATTTTTTACTTGGACAGTTTCATCTAATCCTTCAAGTCTTATTTTTAAATTTCATTTGAGTCAGGAGGAATTCTCTCTTCACTTTATTTAAAAGCCTAATCCTCTCCTTCAGCCCTTTTCTCTATCTAGCCCCCTTTTTATTTATATAATATTTATCAGTGCTCTTACATTTTATTTAGGTTCCTGTGCAGAAATCATGCTTGTTTCATTTTTCAACAATCCAAGTGATTAGCACTGTACCAACTTACCTAAATTGTCAGGCATGATTTGTTTAGTGAA